>NC_091742.1:20704900-20837400 GCF_043380555.1 Nothobranchius furzeri
CGGATGACGGGGTGAGCATGTGTCCTGCTTATTCTGTTCCTGAAGACTCCTACTCGAACCGATTCTAGATGATCCGATTCTTCTCCTAACCAAAGGATGTTTATGTATAGATCTATTTTCTACCTTTTCCTCTTCAAATGCAAAACAGATGTTCCTAAAAGAAAATTAAGAAGATGTGTAACGGGGAAAGAATTCCAGGGAGCACGACTGACAGATATTTTTTTACTGCTCATATTTTTTTTTTTTTAGAAACAGTTTCAGTCTAATTTTACTGTTTACACCTGCACTCAAAAATGAGCCTAGAGTCTTTAACATTTCTAAAATGAGTTACACGTGTGATGTTGCTTTCTGTTGGATTTCTGCTCACTCAAGTGCTTTTTATGTAAATCTGAACGCGCTCTAACGCGGGTCTGTATGTATGACGATGCCGCGCTCATCTGATCTACAGATCTATTTAAGACGCGCTCGTTTGTTTCCGATCACCTGAAAAAGGCAGCTCTAAATGTCTTCATTCAACTGCACCACTGAAAGGCGTTTGAAATGCTCGCATGACGTAGGCAGGGAGATCAACTCAAACACCATATTTCTATATTTCCTCTAAAGTGGCTCTGGCATTCCGCGTGGACCTGGCTGGAAGATTTCTGTTGACGGTCAGAGCGTTGATGTGAACTTTAGACAAACGTCCATAAAGATGAAAGAAATACGTAAAGAGCCATGTTTGTTGGACATTCGATGTCCTCTTTACTTCCATTAAACTGTTTATTTTTGGGGGTGATGCATTCCAACGTTGTTTTCTAACGGTGTGAATAAGAACTGATTCATCCTTTTTTATTTTTTTTACCAAAATGTGGAAAACATGACTGATCTGCGTGCCCTCCAACAGAAAAGTGCCCCAACAAAGAATTTACTTCCCATCAAAGTTTCCTCTCAAGCTGACTGGAGGAGCATGCAGAATGTGAAGTCTCGACAGTTCTGCCTGCGAAAGCAAAAAAAGAACGTAATCACAAACAGCGACGTGCTGTTTCTTACTAGCAGGTTAAAAATCTGGGGAGACGTTTCTGAAATGTGTCCCAGTGGAAACGTATCAGCTGCTTTTTGCCCCTGACGTCGTTTTGGTTTAGGAACAAGCTCTGGAAGGAGTTTGTAAAGCCATAAGATTTGTTGCCCGTGTTGCTGAAACAGATTAAAACAATTTTCAATTTAAAGCGTGTTCTGGAGTGAGTTTGTTTGTTTAGCACATGCACACGAACCGGAGGGGAAAGGCTTTAAAAACTAATGAGATCATCATTTTGGTCAAGTTTCATGCAAGACTGAGTTTGACATCATCTCTTTGACTAATCTCTGAGCTTTCTTAAGTCGATGGTGACGTTCTTTAACTGCGAAGACTAGAAATGAATCGATTGTGTGTTCAATGACATTTCTAAATCCATTCATCCATGGTTTGAGATATTTCACTTTCACAAATTTGACATGTTTGAAGAATTCATCTGTGAAAATGGGGGGGAAAGCCATTTTTGACCATTTTTACTGAAATCCCCAGAAGCTAATATTTGTTGCTATTTTTGTAAATTTAGAAACGAAAGAGATTTTTTAAAAAAGTTTGTCTAAATTGCGTTTGAAGTTTAATGTCAAAATAAATCATGACAAACAGGCTGAACAAAACCTTTTCCTGCCTGGATTATCTTTGGTATTATTTTCACTTCCAGAGTTAAAATCGTTTCGTATCCATGAGGAAACTTCTGTTCCTGGTGACGTAGCCCCCCCCCCCCCCCCCCCCCACACACACACACACACACACATATACACACACACACACACACAGCTGGGAGCAATCCCACCCCCTCAGCATGTAACCTGTAATTGCGAGCCTAGAAGTTTACTGGACCGGTTGGCTGGGGCTGCACACACGCGGGTCCTATAGAACCGCAGGATGAACTTCAGCTTGATAATGGATTAACCAGCAAACTCCTGATGTCTGTGGATGAAACACCCACGACGAGTGAGTCACTCTCAGCTCCACACAGCTGAATAAACCCGCGCTGGTGCGGACGGGAAAGTTTTTCTTGGGTATTTAACTTCCCAGTGCTTAAAGCGTGCTCAGAGTCCGGCTTTTTATGGAGAAGTGGCGCGCGCGGAGCGACAGTTGCTGCGCGAGCCTCTTGTATCCGTCATGGACAGCGCGCGGGTGCGCATCCCCACAACTCAGCTGGCTCTAGAAGTTACTTTTGTTCCGAGCTGAAGTTAAAGGCTGACGGAGGGGTCTCTCTTCTGACCTAACGAGCTCTTTTACTCAGAACCAAACAGAAGACAGGTCTTATTATTTTAACAAAAGGAAACATCAAAGTGGAGAAGATGCGTCAGGAGGTCGCGAGGAGATTCCAGATGCTGCTCGTGCTCTGGTCCTTCAGCGTGGGGACAGGCTTCCCCACTAAACACAAGAACTTTCCTCACAAAGTAAGTTTTATGGGGCTGTTTTCTATTGACTGTTACTATTTGTGACTAACTCACAGTTAGTTTTTTAATTACTGTCTTTGGCAGCCAATTAACGCTTTAATTAATATGTAAATAGCGTTTTTTAGTGGCGTCTTATTTTTTCTTCTTATTTATAACAATAACAATTTTAAATGAACATAGTCTGTAAATTATTGTAACATTGTTTCTATACTTAAACAGGCTACTGAAGTTCCAAAAAGAGTGAAAAAGCAGAGAAAAACTAATTATTTTAGCTTAAACCAAAGTCTAAATCTACCTTTTATTGTGAATGAATGATTTTACTAAAACGTCACTCTCAAACTTCTTTTGCATTTTTATTTGTCACTGAACCCATTACAGAATGAATGAATTAGTGATTCCTCAGGTCTTGGTGCAGCATGCTTACGGTAGGTGACTGGTGATGATGGAATTATTGGCATAGACACTGTTTTGATGGCCTTTCTATTGTCGATACCGATAAATAAATGGCATGGTCAGCCAATGGCCAATTTGTGCTGCCGATATTTTGGGCTGATTTTTATGGCCGATATTTAGACGTTTTCCACCTTCATGCTAAAATGTCACAAATATAATCAGTTGACACACAAAATTTCATAAGTAAAATTTTTGAAAACTGAATTTAACCAGCTGTTAGATCTTAATATTGTGCACTGCTGTGTTAAAACCAGACGTTTCACTAAAGTTAATAATATAAAAGTTAGTTAAATGAACAAGTATTAAATATTTAAAACTGCTAAGTAAAAGAAATTTTAATTGGAAATCATTTTAGAGTAATTATGTAACGGCACCGGGCTGCCCAGGGATGTGTCTGACTTTAAAATATCTTTACAGAGGAAGTGGACGTATATCGGCTGATGCCGATATTTTATCGGAACATATATCAGCCCAATATATCAGCCGACCGATATATTGGTCTACCCTACTCCAAAGTAGAGGCCGACTGTAATGGAGACCAGGGGTTCCATTCATTACGATTTATGTTCTGTTATTTCCAATTGAAGGGTGTTATTGAAGTGATTTATTTTGTGTTGGACATTTGTAAACAAATTCTTCGGAAGCAGAGGGAATGGCCACCCTTCCTGTGTAAAGAGGAAATGTTGGTTAAATGTCAATATGTGTTTAAGTTAATCTCCAAAGTTTCACTCACCTTTCAGGTGGTGTCTCCTCAGCAGGGCGGGGCAGGGAAGTTTGTGTCCCAGGTGCTTCTGTTAAGCTGCTGGAGCATACCACTTAAATAAGGTGTGATTCCTGGAGGAGTTATGTGAAACCTAGTTTCTTTTGTTTGAGTGAACTTGGATTTATTTAGTTAATATAATTTGTATTTATGTAAATAATGTTTGGTATCATTTATTATTTGGTGGTTGGGTTTGGTAAATATTATTTAGTTATTATTTCTTTGATTACCCCTTTTCTTGGTTTCTTCCAATCATTCACTTGGTTATAAAAGGCAGTGAGCATTAGTGTTAGTTGTTGGTGATGGTGACAAGACATGCTGCAATAAATCCACCTCAACCTGATTTATTTGTTTGCCTCTCCTTCAAACCACGTGCCGCCGCAGGTCAAAACTGACACCGATCGATATGGTTTTTTTAAGGTCGATGCTGATACCGATTTTTAAAGAATTATACTTCATTTTACATCAGCATCCAGTCGTTTGTGTTCCAAACTGGTTTTCGTCAACTGAGATAGACCAGTTTTCATGTATGCTGTAGAATAATTTGTATACAACATGCCAAACATGTGCATTGAAATTCTTTTTATTGCTTTTTTATTTCATCTAAATGACATCAATTGATTTAGGTAACTCCCCTTAATGACTACTTTTCTCCGTGAGTACATGTTACTTTTTTTGCTCCGCTCTTCTCTCCATGTATAGTAACGCTTGCTACGACTGGGCATCCACCCTGCTATCATAAATCCAAACTTGTGTGTGCAGCTCCACACGCTGTGCAGTGTGTGGTGTTTCTAAGGGGATGTTTGTGTTATACACAGACATATTTGGAAATCAAAGTCTGTTTGTGTGTGTCAGAGTTAAGATTTGGTCTTTGAACTCTCCGTCTTGTGTGGCCTCCCATTGATGCCCTGTTAGAACTTTCTCTTTCATCATCTGTCTGATTTATGTCAAAGCCCAGAGAGATGGAGAGAAAACAGAAGAAGGGATGGATTAGTGAGAATATAATCTCACTGGAGTATGTGTGAGTGTTCCATTAGGTAGGTATGTGTTGGTCCAGGTATTGTTTCAGGGTCGAACAGATTCTTATGTAACTAGTATAAGGTCAAGTGTCATTCATCTGCTTATTTACATTGGCTCTTTTTTGCAGTTGTGTGGAATTTCCTGTTTCTTCTTTACCCCCCATGGCATTGAAGTGGCCTCTTTCCCAAAAGCAGGACCCGTTTGTCCACCGCCTTGTACCCCTTGCTGCTCCCCACCCCCCTCTGCCTTACAACCTTACCCTGTTTCCACCAGGCCATGCATTTGTTGTCTTGGTTCTATTTGAAAAATTTGCCGATCAAAGAGTGCCCATAGTTGATTGTTCTTCTGTAATGGTTTGGAAACAGCCAAGTGCAGAGGCCTTTGATTGCTGTGTGCACATAAATCAGGGCTGCCACACTGCATGCCTTCCCGTTCCTACCGGATCTCATCCCAACCCCTCACCTCACTCCACCCCCGTTGGCCTCATCCAGCCTCCGAACCCCTCCAACCTAAATGTGCAGCAGCAGTAGCAGTAGCCTTGAAATTGACATTTACTTCCCTTAAAAAAAACAACACAATGTACCTCTAAAAAACATCTAGTTTGAGACTGGAGTCTCCAAGTCAGACTGGGGTCCTCTCTGTTAAGCACACTACATGCCATCAGTCATAAGGTCTTTGATCAGAGGAGCCCCACTACTGAGAGAGGAGAGCAGGATCAGAGGGGGGAGGAGTGATATGCAGGGCAAAAGAATACAAGATCCAGATGTGAAACAACACAAGATGAGGATGGTGTGAAAGTATGTGAGTCTCCTTCATAAGTCTGGACTTCAGATATTTTGAGTGAGTGTTAGGTGAGTTAGATCTGACAGTACACTGAGAGATTTGTTAAATCTAGGTATCAGAGATATTTAGCAATAAAACTCTATTTTTATGCATTCTGATCATTGATTTCAGTACTTTTAGATTTCAGTGATGGAATTGTTGTGTTTAATCATCACCCCGGCACCAATAGGCAAATGGCAGAGGATATTTTTTGCCCCTCTTGATGTTTGTGTTTGCAAAAATCCCAAGAACCACTGGACACATTTGAATGAAACTCTCAAAAAAGTAATCATTTAATGTGACTGATAAATGTTTGAAGTCAACCCACTTTAAGAAGGCTACCATAGAACTTAACCAACCCATCTAGATTACTGTAACACACTTTTCACATGTTTTAACAAAAAAGCCATTGACCTCCTTCAGTTGGTCCAGAACTCTGCAGCGAGACTCCTAACTGGAGCAAACAGAAGAGCACACATCACTCCTCTTCTAATGTCTCTCCACTGGTTACCCTTAAACTTTAGAGTTCATTTTAGAATCCTGACTATAACTTTCAATGCTCTATGATCAGGCTCCTCCCTATATTACTGAACTGTTAAAGCCTTGTGCTCCAACCCAGCCCTCAGGTCCACACACCAGAACCTTCTAGAAGTTCCAAAGACCATATACAAAAGTCGAGGTGATCGCTCCTTCCAGACTGTGGCACACCGATTCTGGAATGATCTTCCTTTTGTCAGAACCCAAGTCCCCAAACCAGCCTCACCCAGCTAGCCGATCTCCACCATGGACCACAACTCCCAGCATGCCCCTCACAGGGATTCCCTCCACATCACACCTACGTCACGAACCACGACTATATACAGAAGTCGCCTCCCCAGCTCACCACTCAGTCATCGTTTCTTCGGATCTATGATCAGAGTTTCCAAGCAACCGATCCATCTTACGAACTCTCAGCTCACAGTAAATGTTCTTACTTACGTCTGGAAAACCCAGCATTTCCGTGTAACTTCATTGACGCTCGAACGCTCGGGAATTCCTAGATTAAACCGTGAGCCGGCGTTTCACCGAAGCTATCACTTCCGCGTCTGTGAGACCACGCTCTCTACAAGCTCAACTCCCGTATCCAGCCGACCAGTCTGACAGGATGACTGAGTCCGTTAACCCAGCGGAGTTTGAGCAAATGAAGAATGAGATTGTTCAGCTCCACGCCTTGGTCGATTGGCTCAACACCAAGGTGAACTCCCTGACCGACCTCACCCTTCAATTGACCACATCCCTCAATGCTCTCCAGCAGCAAGCCCTCGCTCCACCTAAGGAGGAGCCGCAGTTCAGCCTACCGGAGAGGTGGAATGGAAAGGTTGGGAGCCCTGATGATCTGCTCGCCTCCCTCGATATGCAATTCGAGTGCCAACCAGGACGCTTCCCCACTGCCCGCTCTCGGGTTGCGCACCTCACCTCCCTGCTTTCTGGACGCGCTCAGGAGTGGGCCACTGCTCTTTATAATTCTAAATCCCCTGCCTGCAATGACTATGCTGCTTTTTTGGCCGCCCTCAGGAAGACCTTTGTTCCACCCAGTAGCGAAGTGGGGGCTGAAGCACGTCTCTTAAAGCTCCGCCAACGGGAACGCTCAGTGTGCACCTATGCATCAGAGTTTCGCACCATCGCGGCCAAACTACAGTGGGATGACTCTGCCCTTCGAGCTGTCTTCTTGGAGGGGTTGGCGCCCTACATCCGAGACAAGACGGTGGGAAAAGAACTGCCCCAGACCCTGGATGAGGTTGCCGAACTGGCGCTGCGCATCGACCAGCGGGTTCTGGTTCGACCCAGGTCCTCCACTCGCTCACTCAGAGCTCCCGGACCTCTTCCTCGTTCACCAACGCCAGCTTCCGGACCCACTTCTACTGAGGAGCCTATGCAGCTAGGCCACCTTCCCCCGGAGGAGAGACAGCGACGGTGTCGCGAGGGTCTCTGTGCCTATTGTGGCTCTCCCGACCACAGGCCCCTGGACTGCCCATTACGGCCGGGAAATGGAGGAGCCCACTGAGTATTGGGGTAGCTCAGCCCGGGTCACCCTCTGCCCCTATCTCTTCTCACCGACTCCTCCTTCCTGTCACCCTCTTTCACGACGAGACCTCAGGTACATGATTTGGTGGACTCGGGGGCCGCCGACAACTTCATGGACGTGGATCTGGCTAAACGCCTACGGATCCCCCTGACTCCCCTGAAACGAGTTGTTCCGGTGACCTCGGTGGATGGCAGACCTCTCCAGCCCTATCCTGTCAAAGACCGAACCCAGTCACTCCAGATGGTCCTCCAAGGCCACAGGGAAACCCTCCACTTTCTCATCATCTCCGCTCCCTCCTCTCCTCTAATCCTGGGGTTCCCCTGGCTCTGTCTCCACGACCCCCAGATTTCCTGGTCCCAGAACCGCCTTTTAGGCTGGGGGACCCAGTGCCAGGTCCACCTCTCTCCTCCTCCACCCATGGCAGACCGCCCGGCTGGTGGTCTTGGTCCTCTACCGCCCAATCTGCCACTACCCTATTGGGATCTGGCCACAGTCTTCGATAAGCGACGCGCCACCACAATGCTGCCTCACTGCCCATATGACATGGAGATCAAGCTACAACCAGGTACCAGTCCTCCCCATAGGCGCCTTTTCTCGGTCTCCCTCCAAATCCAGAGCTATGGAGGAATACATCAACCAGGCCCTCCAGCAGGGTTTCATCCGACCCTCCTCTTCCCCGGGTGCTGCAGGCTTCTTCTTTGTGAAGAAAAAGGAAGGTGACCTTCGTCCCTGTATAGATTACTGGGGTCTAAACAAGTTCACTATCAGGGACCGCCATCCCCTGCCACTCCTCACGACTGCTCTGGACTCCATCTCCCAGGCACGGATCTTCATAAAACTGGACATCCAGAGCGCCTACAATCTGGTCTGCATCAAAGCTGGGGATGAGTGGAAGACCACATTCATCACACCCACCGTCATTGGGAGTATCAGGTCATGCCCTTCGGGTTGTGCAATAGCCCCGCCATATTTCAGTGCCTCATTAACGATGTCCTCCGTGACATGCTGGGCCAGTGGGTGTTTGCCTACCTGGATGACATCCTAATTTACTCCAAGTCCGAGGCCGAACACCTCCATCATGTTCGTGCCGTCCTGACCCGGCTCCTGAACAATAACCTATACTGCAAGCCCGAGAAATGCTCTTTCCACCAGCGGACCATCTCATTCCTGGGCTTCATGATTTCGGATCAGGGCATAACCATGGACCCTCAGAAGGTCCAGGCGGTCACTGACTGGCCCCTTCCTACGAGCCTAAAACAGCTACAGAGTTTTCTGGGCTTCTGCAACTTTTACCGCCGTTTTATTAAGAACTTCAGCACCATTGTGGCAACGCTCACCTCCCTCACCCGACCAAGCCCACTCGGCCAACCGTTCCGTCTAACTCCAGATGCCATTCGGGCCTTCCGCCACCTGGTCACCCGGTTCACGTCGGCCCCTCTCCTCCGCCATCCAGAGACTACGGAGCCCTTTGTGGTCGAAGTCGATGCCTCGGACGTCGGTGCCGGTGCCATCCTGTCCCAAGGCGGGCCCGACGACAGACTCCATCCCTGCGCCTACTTCTCTAGGAAGTTTTCCGCCACCCAGCAGAGGTATGGCGTGGGTGATCGTGAACTGCTGGCCATAAAATGGGCGCTGGAGGAGTGGAGACAGTGGCTTCTAGGCACCACCCAGCCTTTCACTATCTGGACGGACCACCAGAACCCGACTCACATCTGATCCGCCAAGCAGCTCAATCCTCGCCAGGCCCGCTGGGTCCTCTTCTTCGAGCCCTATGAGTTCCATCTCGCCTACCGCCCTGGAACTAAGAACCAGAAGGCTGATGCCCTCACCCGCCAGTTCACACACTCCACGCCGACGTCTGAGCATGCACCAATTCTCCCAGAGCACCATTTCCTGGCCCACCTAAGGTGGCCGTTGGAGGAGGCTATCCAGAACGCCCTCCGGGACGACCCTGCACCTCCAGAGACCCCCCGCGGGTCGTCTCTATGTCTCTACATCCTGTCGCAGCGATGTGTCGAACTATTCCTGGAGAACGTGGTGCGCCTCCACGGCTTCCCTGTCGATGTGGTCCCCGACCGGGGCCCCCAGTATACAGCCCGATTCTGGAAAGCCTTTTGCCACCTAATGGGAGCATCGGTCAGCCTATCCTCAGGCTATCACCCGCAGACCAGTGGTCAGACGGAGCAGGCTAACCAACAGCTGGGTCGGTACCTCCGGTGCTTTGTCTCGGCCCAACCCTCGCACCCTCGCAATGGCCTAAATACCTCCTCTGGGCAGAGCTGTCCCACAATCTTCACACCCTTCAACCACTCATATGTCCCCTTTCGAGGTCTGCTATGGCTACCAGCCCCCGGTCTTCGCCCACCAGGAGCCCGAAGTTGCTGCATCTGCCGCGCAATCCCTAGTGAGGCGCTGCAAGAATGCCTGGATCAAAGCGCGAGCTTCCATCACCCGAGCTATCGCCCGTTACGCTCGCCAACATCTCTGCCGACACCGTCCTGGTCCCTCCTATGTCCCTGGGGATAAGGTCTGGGTGTCCACCGCGGACCTCCGCTTCCGTGCTGGATCCAAGAAGCTCGCTCCCTGGTTCCTCGGGCCTTACACAATACAGAAGGTCATCAACCCAGTCTCGTACCGGCTGCGGTTGCCGGCGACTCTCCTCGTTCATCCCACCTTCCTCATCTCCCGACTCAAGCCCTATTTGGAATCCTCCCTGCTTCCGCCTCCGGCTCCGGCGCCTCCGCCTGCCCGCTTCCTCGACGGTGATCCCATCTACACCGTCTGATGCGTCCTGGACGCCCGTCGCAGGGGTCGGGGATGGCAGTACCTCGTGGACTGGGCGGACTACGGCCCCGAGGAACGCCCCTGGGAACTGGCCCGCTCCATCCTGGATCCTACCCTTATCTCTGACTTCTGGGGCCGCCGGGGCCGCCCTGGGACTTCAGGAGCGTCCCTGGACGGGGGGGGGAAGTCCCCAAACCAGCCTCTCCCAGCTAGCCGATCTCCACCATGGACCACAACTCCCAGCATGCAGCATGTCCCTCGCGGGGATTCCCTCCACGTCGCACCTACGTCATGAACCGGGACTATATACGGAAGTCGCCTCCCCAGCTCACCACTCAGTCATTGTTTCTTCAGATCTATGATCAGAGTTTCCAAGCAACCGATCCATCTTACGAACTCTCAGCTCACAGTAAGTGTTCTTACTTACTTCATGAAAAACCAGCATTTCCGTGTCACTTCATTGACGCACGAACGCTCTGGGATTCCTAGATTAAACCGTGAGCCGGCGTTTCACCGACGCTATCACTTCCGCGTCTGTGAGACCACGCTCTCTACAAGCTCAACTCCCGTATCCAGCCGATCAGTCTGACACCTTTATCCTTTCATAACAATGACAGTCTGGGCACCTTTAAAAAACAGCTTAAGACCATTTTATTTAAAGCTGCTTTCACCTAAACCTTTTATTTTCTCATTTTTAACTCAGATTTGTAATCATATTTCATCTGTTCATGAAATTTTATAATTTTATGACTTTGTTTTGATCTATGTGAAGCACTTTGTGATTTTATTTCTGTGATAAGTGCTATACAAATAAAATTTACTTAGTTACTTACTACAAAAATAGCGGTGACTCAGTATGAAATATACTGAGCAAAGGTTTGGTGTGTTTGTTTCTCAGAGTCAATCACTTGACATACTCTTGGATTTTTCCATGAGGTTGTGCATAATTTCATCTTTAGGATTTACCCACGATGGTTAAAGTCTAAAGATCTGGTTTGTAGAAGGGCCGAAAGGTGCAGGCAAATGCAGGGAGAGGCAGGCTGGCAGGTAAACTTGAAAAATAATTAGATTTTAATGCATTTACTTGTTCCGCATTGACAACTTTCAGTCAGTCTGTCACTTCGAATAGTAAAATGTCAATAACGATTGCAGCTCAATGTGCTTTTAAAGATACAATAAGTAAGAATTATGAAGTGAAAAACTCCCAAAATTTTCTAATGTCTTGGAAGGAAAGTTACATTGAAACCGATTTTCTTCTCAGCCGGGTGGGGGGTTGTCAGTTTTCTCCTCTTAAAAAAACATAAGAGGGAGATCATTTTTGTTTACAATCTGTCCCACCTCCATACTACTTGGTTACAGAGCCAATCATATGTGCGGCTGCAAGGTTGCCAAGTCTGTGCCAGCAACTGCTTCTGTGTCAGCATTTGTACTTCGACACTGGCCGGCAAAAAGCAGCATCGCTGTGGAAAGGATGGAGGCCAGTAAAGGGAGCGACCCAGAAGCTAAAAATATAAGCAAAAGAAAGTGTAAACAATGTTTGTTTTATTTTATATTGGGCAACGAAAGCTAAAGGCTAACATTGAGCCCCATACCCACTTCATACCGCCATCACATAAGGTTTTGTTAAAAAGGACATGATTGCGCCATGTTACTGCCACACTCTGACCACTTAGGCCTAATTTATAGTTCTCCGTCTGCGTTGGGATGGACGCACGCAACGCCATTATTCGTCCTTTTGAGGGCTCTCCGACAGGTTCGCAAGGACAAACGAAGTCAAGCACTCTTTTCTAAACATTTGTCCGTCGAGACGGAGAACGCAAGCTTGTGATTGGTCAGGAGGCCGCTGTCGTCTACAGCGCCGCCATTGCGCCCTCAAAAACATAAAGAGAGCCAAGGATATCTAGCAGCAGACATGGGGCAGCTTAAAGAATACCTCGCGGAGAAACTCTAAAAATATGAACATTTTATTCCCCCATGACTGGAGGAGTGAAAGGATCCGCAGCAAGCGTTTTATTCATGGACGGAAATGACGGGAACCATAGGTTTAGAGGTGGCGAGCGCATGAAGAGGTGGAGGAGGATGAGTGACAAATTTGTCTGTTTTTAAATGTCTCTTAAATACAAAATACACAATATAAACACACTATCTTGAACCGGATACATGACAGGATACCACAGAACAGCGCTACGCCCTCTGCTGTCCTGGTGGGGAATTGCTTTGGAACAATCCCAGGAGGTGGAGAAGTATGAGGGCAAATAGTCTCGGTCCATTCGTGCGTGTCTCTCCCTGGTGAAGCTGATGGAGAAGTATATATTAGGCTTTATAAACGACCCAAGGCTCCCTCATGCCGGCTCAACGTTGCGGAAAATTGGCGGCATTGTATTGTAAAAAATGCTAGTATGACTCGTCATTTAGATTCTTTTAGTGCTGATCTGTAACTGGAAATAGTTACTCAGAGCAGGCTCGTTTGTTTTGATACATCTACAACAGTACATACATTTGACCACAGGATGTCATTTTTATTTGATACACATTGAAGTACAAGACAGCTAAATGGTATTGTATTGAAGCCTCTTTTAGAAAACAATGTCGCCAATTTGCCGCAATGCTGAGCTGTCATCTGGGAGCCTTTGGTTGTTTATAAGTGGTCAGACCGTGCGGCAATGTGGTGCAATCATGTCTTTTACAAAAGATTAGGCGATGGCGGTATAAAGGGTGTATGGGGGCGGTCTCTGCTCTGCCGTGGACTTTCATTTATCGTGGACATAACTTATCACCCAAACTTATCGCCCTTGTTCACTTTCATTTTCAATATAGTTGCCGGCTGGAGCTCGGCAGTAACTCCCCACATTATCATGACACCTCCCTTTGTTTTCCAAGGCGTAAAATGCATTCACAAGTCCAGCATTGCAGTAATATACAAAGTAATTACCAAGTGTAACGGCACAAATGGCGCGAAATTCCCACAATGCCATGTCGCCACGGCGCGTTTACAAGACACGTGGCAGCAGTATTATGCTGATTTGCTGGCATGGTGTGCCTTCTAAAAAGGGCTGTGGAGAGTTGAAAGTGTCCAGTTCAGTCCAAGATACAAAAATATCAAGAAATAAAAAGAACTAATTATACAACTGAAATAAACAAATAATTGCACCAATTTATTCCCAATTTTTGTAGTTGTACATGCATTTTATGAAGTGAAAAAGGTAAAGTAAAATAAAATGTCATTAACAACAAACATTTATTGTAGAGCCTGGAAGAGTAGCTTAATCTAAAACATGTTGATTTGTGTTAGGTCTCCGGGAAGGTTTTTGTAGATTAATATGTTGAAGTTGTAAGTTGTTGCTGAATACTGAAGTGAATTGTGACCGTTTTCACTGGCTTTACTTTAATAAGTCTAACTTGATGAGATGTCTAGTTGGTCATTTCTGATTTATTACAAACGCAACGTTCCCAAACACTGTATTCGGTTACAAAGAGAAAGTATTCCCAACAGGTCGCCTGTTTGTCTTTGCCTGTTTACTTATATTTAAAGAGGGGGATCAACGCCATCATTCATCTTTCATGGCAGGTTTTTCCTCTTTACAGACTTTAGATGTCCGCACCCCTAAATCTGACCGCTGATGCAAGGTTTTTATGAGACAATCAGAGGCAGGCTCTGAAACATACACCCACTTGCAGAGGCCATAATTGTAAATCATCTACTTGCTGGCCATGAATTCAGTCATTTCTTCAACTCTTTAACCTTCTAACTGCTCCTGTTTTACAGAGCTGACCACAAACTGGCTCAAAATCCTTGTCCAATCATATGTTTGGGCCAGTTAATCACATGACACAGACATGTCCTTTAAAAGCAGCTCACTGGAGAATCAGACAAACTAAGTATTCATTTATTATTCACATGGCAGACATAAGGGAGATAATAAGAGCAATTTAGCTGATTTTCTAAAGTTCATTATAAAGGAATATAAAGTTGCTCTCTGGATTATTTCTTTTATCTGATGGCACCATCCAGTGGCTGACGGGCTCATCACATTGTTTTACTTCCAACGCCTCTTGTTCACAAACTCGTTGTTTTAGCCAACAAAACAGATAAAACACGTTGTTTTACAATTATTATGCTCATGTTGTGTTGTGTTTTCATATATTTTTATTTGAAATACGTGCTTGTCCATGAGAAAGGTCGCCAACTCTGCATCAATCAAGATACGTCTTTAAACGCTGGAGCACACTCTGATTGACGTCTGTGTGTAAGCGGTAGTCTAACGCTATTGGTTAGTGCTGACCGGCGCGCCGATCATATTGCATTGAGCTCTATTGTACAGGGGGCGGGATTAGCAAAAACAAAAAAGACATGTTGCCTAAATCACAATACAGGACAATCACTTTTATGGGTTTCTGACAAAACAATCATAGTTCCTGAAAAGATAAAACTACAAATAGCATCTTTAAAAGATTCATTTCCTTGGAAAGCATTAATGCAGCACAATTGTGAGACTTCATGTAATGAAATGTTGACTTGTTCAGAGCTTACCTGTAGATTAAAGGATATTATAACTGTCTGATCAGGAATAGGGGTGTGTATTGGCAAGGATCTGATGATACGACATAAATCTGGTTTCAATGCCCATAACAACTCAGGCTCTTTTGGCGGAGCACTGTTGCCCCACAGAAAGAAGGTTGCAGTTCGAGACTCAGCTTCGGCCTTTCCGCATGTCCTCTCCATGCATGCGTGGGTTTTCCTACTCCGGTTTTCCCCACAGGGGTTTGTCCTATAGGTTAAAAATTGTATGTCGCTTTAAAGCATCTGCCAAATAAATAAACATAAATCACAAAATAGGGGAGACCATACCCTATATTACGAGACTAAAAGCCAGACGATGTTTGCAATTTTTAAGACTGAGTTTAATTGGAAAATAAACCAGATGCATTTAAATAGGGCTGAACAATTTTAGGAAAAGATGAAACTGCGATTTAGGCTGCGCAGTGGTTAGAGCTGTTGCCTTGTAGCAAGAAGGTCCTGGGTTCGCTTCCCGGCCTGGGATCTTACTGCATGGAGTTTGCATGTTCTCCCTGTGCATGCGTGGGTTCTCTCCGGGTACTCTGGCTTCCTCCCACAGTCCAACAACATGACTGTTAGGTTTACTGGTCTGTCCAAATTGTCCTTAGGTGTGTGTGTGTGTGTGTGTGTGTGTGTGTGTGTGCATGATTGTTTATCCTGTGTGTCTCTGTGTTGCCCTGCGATGGACTGGCTCTCTGTCCAGGGTGTACCCTGCCTGATTGCCCGTTGACCGCTGGAGATACCCCCCCCCCCCCCCCCCCCCCCCGCGACCCTGCGTGGACAAAGCGGGTTCAGAAAATGGATGGATGGCTGGAAATCGCAGTTTTTTTTTTCAGGAGAATTTGCAATTTAAGTTCGATTTCCGATTTTCTTCAAATCAAGGTTCAACACATTATTAACATTATATTCATATAAATCATAGCATAAAATATTGAAATTTTCTTACATCCCTAGTCCGAACTGGAATTAAGCTTCAGAGGAAAGTGCTGCTTGACCTGAGTTAAGAATGCAGTCATAACTGCCCAGTAAATATGTCTCTAACTTGTGTCTTTCCAACACAACAATTATTCTTTATTTACTTACTGTAAAATCTGAAAAGTCACTTGAAGCAGGGCCACATAATGACAGCAACAGAGCAGGCTCAGACACACTTCATCCACCCAGGGGTCCCACGCCTCCCAGGCCCTCTCATTAAAGCTAAAAGAGGATCTTTCTGGCACAGGATGCTCTTTGTCCACAGTCTGGATGCCATAGCTGTTGTGGAAATCAAACAAATGCCGGTTGATCGCCTGCTGCTTAGTTTGATGGCTTATTTTTTGGCGGTGGTGGTGGTGGTGGTGGTGGTGGTGGGGGGGGGGGGGGGGGGTGCTATGACCAAGCTGTAAAGTAGAGGATTTTATCGCAGTTATATTTATGTTTATTTATTTGGCAGATGCTTTTATCCAAAGTGATGTACGATTAGTAGTTACATCATGGAAGCATGGAATGGTTGTATTTTCTCACCATTAAACCATCATTTGTAGCATAATATATACAGATTTGGTTATTACCTCTAAAGTAACTACTGTTTTTTAGTGTTAGTTGTTGATGTATGTAGTCTGTTAACTCCTTAAAAGATTTTTGCTTTAAATTTCAAAAGTTTCTTTTAGTAATGTTTCTTTCTTCAATTAATTTAATGCAAGACTTTGTAGTTGAGATAAACTCACCTCTACCTATGTCAATCTTTAGATTTACAGCCAACCAGTTCACAGTGGTGGGGTCCAGCATGCTTCTGAGACTTTAGAGGAGCACAACCAGGTTCAGAGTCTTCTGCCAGAGCCCCACAGCCAGCAGAAGAGGTGGTCTCACTCCCAGCATCGCTCTGTTGGTGTTCTTCCCCAGCCTGAACCAGAGGAGACCAAACCCTTTATCTTCGACCTAAAGAACTTTCCAGACCTAGCCAATGCGGACATCAATTCCCAGAACCCCAACATACAGGCAAGTGGGAGAAAAGGACCCAACTTTTTTTAAAATTTTTTATTGTATTTTAGAGCATGTACCAATGTGAAAGGCTTTAAATGCCCGCACCTTAAAACACAACTGTTTTTTTTTTTCATTTAGAACCAGGTGATATGGGGGACATGGCATTATTAAAAATCTGTTGCAACATTTACGGAACAGTTGAATAGATTTTTTTAATGCAACTTACTATTAAAGTCTCTCAATCATCTACCAACTTATTTGAAATGTGGTCACCAATTCCTTCCCAAAACATTTCCCTTTCTGACTCCTGAAAACTGAACAGAGAAAGGTTTCAGATAACCACTCAGACTCTTGGGAGAAAACCTTTACCTACATTTTTAAAACATGTTCAACATTTCACTGACAGAGGAGTGTGACCCTGCAACCCTTCACCAGACATTTTTTTAAACTTGCACAGAAAGCTGTTTGCATTAGCAACCCGGTGAGATACAGACTTTATTAATAGGTCCTTAATAGCCAGGGGCGCCTCCAGGACATTTTAATAGGGGTGGCCAGAAGAAATATTTGCGATGGGACACCAAATTGGTCCTTGTTGCAACTCTGGGAGAGATTAGCCTGTGGCGATGTATTGCATTGCTCCTTAATTTCTTTTTATTTAGAAAAAAAACCCAGTATGTATCCAAAATATTTAACTAAAATTTTACAAACACAAACATTTCAGAAAAATAAATTTCAGTTATTTAAAGTGTTATTTCAAATGTTATTTTAAAATGCTTTTTTTTATTTAATTCACCTGTTGCTGTGTTCACAAAAAACTATGGAGATAAAAATGTTTTTAGAATGGTGAGCAGCAGAAACATGTATTTTTTTTATTCTGAATATTTCTTTACTCATTAATTGTATTATTTTTATTTAGCTTTACAATTATGTCTTGAATGAATAAGATCAATTTATGGTTTAAGTGAACATTAATATGATTTATGATTTAATAGCAATTTATTAACAATGGCTTTTGCGGGGGGCGCATTTTGTAGGGGGTGGCCATGGCCACCCCTGGCCACCCCTTGGGGGTGCCATTGTTTATACCCTGTTGGTTGACAACAAGAACTTTGTAGATTGCTGTGGCTGTTGTGTGTGTAGAGGGTGTGTTCAAAACCTATTTAGCTGTCTCAAATGCGTCAAACCAACACTGACAAACTGCAAAAAATTCTACAAGATTGACTGGGTTACATTCCCTGTTAGTGGTCATAATATTGTGGCTAATTGGTGAATGTTTACATCATGCTCAGAGGGTGATTAAATCTTTTATGAGTTTTCCTTGTAGCATATAAACAAGGCACTGAGGATATGTTAAGTTTAAAGTAAACAAGATGAGTTTTCATACTGTAGCGTCTCGGATGAGTCATGTCGATTTAATGAGAGGCACTTATCCAGAATAAAGGTTCACATTCTCCGCCTGATTGTTTTGTTCACTGAATGTTCATTTTCACTCTTTGACTTAGAACTGCGAAAAGAGTGGAGTCACTAAAGTGTCATCTGAGGAGAGATATTAAGTCAAGTGTTAAAACAAACTTGACTAACTTTTTGGTTGCTTTTTTGTTGTCGATGTACTTTTACTTATATGAAAAAAAATGTTTTTCAATCTTGAAATTAATTATTAAGTCAGGAAAAAAGATGTCCATGTTACTTGGTGTGTCTAAATTATTATTAATTTTGTTGTGTTTAGGTCACCATAGAGGTGGTGGATGACCCTCAGATGGAGGTAGAAATGGACCTGGCTAATGAAAAAGACTGGCTACCCCCTTCCTCCTCCTCCCCTTCCTCCACTGTAGACTGGCTCGGAGGAAAGAAGCTTTTCTGGCCGCTGTTTTGGAGTTACACTGACTCTGATTCCAGTGAAGGCAGCAACAGTCGGTTAGGTGTAGAGGAAGCTGGTGAGGAGGGGGAGGAATATTACACTTTGGATTATGGCAGTGAAGAGCCCTTACCCAGTGGGGTGGGTGGAGAGTGGGACAACCATTGGAACGAAGGTTGGAATCGCATGCAGACTTACTATGGTATGTTTCATCAAATGGCCTGTCTTTTGTCTACCAGCAATTATTTTTTGTTCAACAATTTATAATGTGGGAAAACGAGTAAAGAGTAAAGAGTAAAGAGTAAATATTTCACATGATTGGTAGCTTGTCAAGTCATCCTAAATACATCATATTGGAATATCATGACAAAGAAGATTTATTTCATTAATTCCATTCAGAAAGGGAAACTTGTATATTAAATGAATGAATTACAGACAAACATATATTTAAAACGTTTATTTTGTTAATTTTGATGATTATGACTGACAACTAATGAAAATTCCATATTCAGTATCTCAGAATATAAGAATAGCAATTAAGACCAATGTATAAAAAAGGAATTTAGAAATGTTGGTCAACTGAAAAGTATGAACATGTTCAGTGCGCCATATTTGGTTGGGGCTCCTTTGGCCTGGATTACTGCAGCAGTGCGGGGTGGCATGGAGTCGACCAGTCTGTGGCACAGATCAGGTGTTATGAGAGCCCGTGTTACTCTGATAGTGGCCTTCAGCTCTTCTTAATTGTTGGGTCTCCTGAACATTCGCTACCACAAACTCCTTCTAGCCCAACCATCTCAAGCTCTACTGCTTCATTTTCCTCTCTTTCCCCTCTCACTGAGAACCGTATGTCCAAGCTTCTCACGTGCAGCCGCCCTACTACATGCCCACTTGACCCCATTCTGACTAAGCTGCTCCAAGTTATTGCTCCTACAGTAGCCGCAGCAGTCACACATGTGATTAACGCTTCACTGACATCCGGTACATTTCCCACCTCTCTCAAGCATGCTCAGGTTAAAACGCTGCTAAAAAAAAAACCCCATCTCTTCCTCCAAATCACGTGGAGAACTACCGACCTATCTCTCTCCTCCATTTTCTGTCCAAAATCATTCAAGCAGATCACAGAATACCTCTCACAAAACTGTCTGCTTGACCCTTACCAGTCTGGGTTCTAAAAGGGCCACTCCACTGAAACTGCTCTGTTAGCAGTGACGGAATCCTTAAAAGAAGCTAGAGCGACTGCCAAACCCTCAGTGCTTATCCTGCTCGACTTATCAGCTGCATTTGACACGGTCAACCATGGCTTCCTTTTGTCCACACTCTCTAGCATGGGCATTACAGAGAAAGCACACGCCTGGTTTGAATCGTACCTCACAGGACGATCATTCAGTGTATCTTGGCTTGGACAATCCTCTACCGTGCACCATCTTGCCACAGGAGTCCCCCAGGCTTTTGTACTAGGACCTCTTCTCTTTGCCATATACACCACCTCACGTGCTATGCAGACGACACCCAGCTCTATCTGTCATTTCCATCGGACGACCACACTGTGTCTGCACGAATATCAAACTGTCTCTCTAACATATGGAAATGGATGAAATCCCACCATCTCCAGCTCAACCTCTCTAAAACTGAACTACTTGTCATCCCAGCAAAACCATCCATACAGCACAATATCTCAATCCAAAATGACTTCCTATCTCTGGCTCCTTCAAAGGCAGTTCGAAATCTGGGTGTTGTGATTGATGAACACCTGACCTTTAAAGATCATGTTGCCTCAGTTGCTCGTTCATGCCGCTTTGCGCTGTATAACATACGAAAGATCAGACCATACCTAACACAGCATGCCACCCAGCTCCTGGTGCAATCTACTGTCATCTCCCACCTCGATTACTGCAATGCCCTTCTAACTGGTCTTCCAGCCTGTACTGTGAGACCTCTTCAAATGGTCCAGAATGCAGCGGTGCGTCTGGTCTTCAATCAGCCAAAAAGAGCACACGTCACCCCTCTGTTCATTAAGCTCCACTGGTTACCGCTAGCAGCACGCATCAAATTCAAATTGCTAACACTAGCATACAAAGTCTGAGACGGTACGGCTCCCATCTACCTGAATCCTCTTGCAAAGGCTTACGTCTCGGCCCGGCCGCTCCGGTCATCACAGGATCATCGGCTAGCAGTGCCTACGCCACGCTCAGGACAATCCAGGCTCTTCTCATGCATCATTCCACAAAGTGGAATGACCTTCCAAGCACTACCAGAACAGCGGCTTCCTTTTCAATTTTCAAGAAACTCCTGAAGACCCTGCTCTTCAGAGAGCATCTTCTAAACTAGCACCCTCCCTGCACCCGTCCCCTCTCTCTACTGTCCACTCCTTGTTCCCTCCTCTCCATGATTGATGTCAATGTTGTTGTTGATGATGTTGTTGTTAGCTTCAAGGGCAACATGCCGATTATCATTTGTAAGTCACTTTGGACAAAAGCGTCTGCTAAATACATAAACACACACACACACACACACACACACACACACACACACACACACACACACACACACACACACACACACACATATATAAAATCAAACACCCTCTCCCCAAACATGGCTCTTGCATGCTGTAAGTCTTCTGGAGCCCAGATCAATATATTGGGATGTATTTTAGAGGAGTAAGGCTGCAGCACACTGGTGGTCATTTCTTACCAGAAAAAGAAGTATCTATAATATTGGGTCTTAACTGGGTTAAATACTGGTGGAGTTTACACGGAATGCAACTCCCAAATAACAAAAAAACAAAAAACAAAACATGAGCCTCAGAAAAAAAAATCTATAAATGCTAAAAGGAGGCAAACCTGCTAAGGTCCTTGACCGAAACCATGTTATTTAGTGGTGATTTAGTTTGATTTGATGAAATTTTAGCTCAAAACCGCTGCCAGGTGTTAAAATGACAGTACTCACTGTGAGCTGCTTTTTGCCTCTTCGTCTGCAGCACGCTGTCTCCATGACTGCCATTGGTCAATGACGACATGTGACTGACAAACTAGAACAAAGCTCGTTCGTGAACAAGATGAATCACTGCACTTTTCTCTGATTTATTCCAATAAAGAGTGATTGAAACACAACAGAATCAGTAAAAAAGAAATCAAGGAATCTAATTGATCAAACCATTCGAATCATATGATGGTTCGTTTCAGCCCTACTATTGAGGCTACAACGGAGTGTGGCTAGACCAACCTGTAGAGCAAATTCTTTTGCTACTACTATGGTTTGTCTGGATTTTTAGGCTGCACGATTGGCCTTATCAGTGACTGATGAATCTGATACCCGTCATTCCCAAGATGCAATAAAAATATCTTTAAAAATCAGTTAACACACAATCACAATCATTGAGCACTTATTTAAACCTTGCAATAACAGAAAACTTCATTACAGAAGTTTTTACCCACAAAATCAAAATTTAAAGTAAACCAAAAACTGAAAATAAAAGTATTCTGACAATTAAAGTTGTTTGAGATACTTTGGTATCAAATACAAAATATAAATCTGCATTCGTTCTCAAAAACAGAATCGGTGCATCTGTAGTACAGCAGCTGAGGGAGCTGGTGTGAGAACATAACAAATGCTTGTGAGCGACTGAACAACTTCTACGGAATGCTCGACTATCACAGAGAGCCAAATGATGCCAGCATACGAGGAAGCATGAGCACTCGACCATAAAGGCATTGTGAGCTACGGTTGCTTTGAAGTCGACACTGCCGTGCTGGTCGCAGAGGCCCGCCTTTTGAAGATGGACTTGATGCGCTCGCTAATGGCAGCATGAGGCCGGACGGCACTGTTCCCTGGGACAAAACATCCCTCTGCTTGTGGACAATTAGAGGGCAGATTGGGAACGCAGAATGACAGGGACTATTTGGCTGTCTCTTTCATCCTTCTAGACCCCCCCCCCCCCCCTCTACTAGACCCTGATCGCCCTCGCCGTCCTGTGCGGCTCAGCCTTTTAAGTGTTCAGGAATGTAGGGAGACTGTAAAGGGCACTTGTGTCTCCAACTGCACAGATGATGTATTCAGTGGTAAAAATAGAGAAAAATGTGAGTGAAAGAACATTTCAGTCATTGAGAGAAAGAAAGATTATTATAGAAGAAGAGTCATGAACTCAGTTTAATGTGCTAATATAACTCTAAAAACGTTTCCAATAAATCAGATCGTTATTTGTTGTGATGGATTTAAAGGGGAACCCCATGGTTGCTGGTGTCTTAACGTTATTTTCCTTCTTTATAAATAAAGACGACTTGTCGAAGAGCAACATTGTCTATCAAATGGTCACATATAACGTCTCTGTGAACAGAAAGCAAGGATGCCAACCTTAGCTTCTTCTGTAATTACAGCTCTCCTGAGACTTCATAATCGCACGTCCACATGGCGAGTTGGCATTGCCCACAAAGTAAAATTGGGTGCTTGCTACACCCAAGCTGGTATTTCTGCACCCACCTCGCCTTTAATCAGGAATGACTTGTTTTTAGTGTTATTAACACCACAAGGAAATATGGTGCGGAGGCGGACAGCCACAGCACAGCATCTCTCCCTCTAATTTTACTGGAGTCTGATTAAAAAGAGTGTAGCGCGTCAGATGGGAAAAAAGTTAAGCCAGGGGAAAATTGTCATTTGTATAAACTGAGACATTTCGGAAACTTTGAGAGCTTGTTCTGGATTAGACAGTTGAAGTACACAAATCCTTGTCAAAACAAAAGTTTAGTTATGTTGTCTTTGTTTTACACTAATCTAATCAGAGTATAGAGCTGGCTTTGAACTGCGTTGGATAAACAAGAGCTTTAGAGTCAGCGCTGATTCTGATACAGTTTTCTCTCCACAGAGAAAGACACAGATGAGTGGACTCCTTGGTCTCCATGCTCAGTGACATGTGGACACGGGGAAAGGAAGAGGACAAAGTCTTGTGGCTACTCCTGCACTCTGACTGAAGCTTCTAAATGTGACCTGGATCCTTGTCCTGGTTAGAATCGGCCTCTATCTTAATAACCGTAATGCTTTTAGACTGGTTTACCATCTAATTTCTACTGAAACCCATCTACTCATTTGCTTTTCGCAGGTGATGTCAACACCATGGTAGAACCTTTCCCTTTTGAGATGGAGAATGGCACAGAACCCTTTGGAACAGGTGAGTCTTTTCAGATTTTAACAATGTACAATATAGTAGTTTCATTGTACTTTGTAATTTGCAATTTAAATCTTTTTTGGAATTGTCAACTAGTTAATAGACATGGTTTTGTTATTAGACCTTTGGCTTTGAGATGCTAGAAGCCTTATTAGAGGTGTAGAACACTCATTTAATAAATACATTTGCAGTGGTCTGTAGTACTCTGGGGAAAAAGCTTCATTGCACCAGTTTCAGGAACTAAAAATGGCCAGATCAGAGGAGAGCTTCAGATGGCAGGATTTGGAGTTTTATTTGCTGATATTTGGACATCTCACCTCGAATTGGATAACAGCAACAAGGATGTTTAACCTCCACAAACAACACAAGGAGGAGTTCTGCCATGTTGTTGAGTTGCTAATGCTAACAGTTAGCTTCTACTAGCTTAGATGTTCTAAGCTGCAGGGCTGCCAACTCTAACGCATCTGACCCCCTTCACTCACTCTCACTATCACGCCACACCTCCAATGTCTCACTCTGAAAAAGCACCCCCCCCCCCCCCCTCATGCATGGAAAACTTAAAGTTGGCCGCCCTGTTGCTGTTTCCTGGACGCTAAACCAACAACCTTCCCCGACGTGAGTCAAAATGGATGAGTCCATGATTGTTAAATAACAGTGTGATGTAGATCTGTCCAACTTTTCAAACCCTAGAGTTTCACCGTCTATTTTCAATTAGAAGCTAAATGCAGGATATATGTGTAGGAGACTCTTTTCATGTTCAGCCTGCATGAAAAACTCAGAGTGACTGATAATAATTAGAAACAATCATTAAAAAACAGGTTTTCAGTGTTCCACACATGTAAAAAAAGGACAATATGGGCTTTACTGTTAATATATTCTGTTAAATACTTTCAAATGTGTTAAATACATTTTAAAACAGGCTGCTCACCGAAGACACGTGCCTGAGTCATGTAAAACAAACAAGGGCATTTGCTACAATGATGCAGGAAAAGAGAAACGTCGGAAATACTATTAAAAACAGAAAAAGCTAAATGTAGGTTTTTTAATATTTTCTTTTACAAATCCGATCCAGGTCACTGAAAGGGCTCATGTCTGACTTTCCCTTTGGGACCTAAAATGACTAAATCCATCTCCTCCCATTACAACATGTCTCTAGTAAGCCGTAGGACTCCATGCTAACACCTGCTCTTTCTGTCACCGGCGTAGCGTGAACTTTTTAGGACACATTTAGAATCCCTTTGTCCTATTTCCCAGCAGATGTGGACAGCTGTGAGAAATGGCTCAATTGCAAGAGCGAGTTCCTCCAGAGGTATCTGCACCAGGTTCTGTCTGAGCTCCCCAGCTGCCCCTGCTCCTACCCGTCCGAGGTGGCGTACACTGTGGTCAGCCTGCACGACGACACTCACGGCCAGCCGTTTCGCTGGCGGGACGCCAGCAGCCCCAAGGAGCGTCTGGATATCTACAAGCCCTCGGCACGCAGCTGCATTCGCTCTGCGCTCTCCGGCGACTCATCCACTCTCGCAGCGCAGCACTGTTGTTACGACGAGTTTGGACGGCTGATCACGCGAGGGAAAGGCGCGGGCACGCCTAACCTCATCAGTGCGGAGTTCTCCCACGAACTGCACTTCAAAGTGGATGTGCTGCCATGGATCCTGTGCAAGGGGGACTGGAGTCGCTTCCACGAAGTGCGGCCGCCAAACAACGGATTGAGCTGCCCAGAAAACCCCCATGAAGACGTGTTTATGAATGAACTCGAGGAGGCCAGGGAGTACTGAGGCATCACAGCCAAAAAACGACCATGTGTCAGCCAGAAAGTCAGAGGACACAATCATGATTTTAACTGAAGATATCACTTTAAACCTCCATATCAGCTGTCAAGCATGCACAGGAAACTCAGAGGAAATCTATAATTGTGATTGTGAGTTTTGTGGTATAGTCGGGTTATCTAATTTTATAACTAAACAATCCAAGCAAATGGATGGGATGTTGTCTCACTGATTGCCAACCTCTTACTCATCTGGTATTATATCACATTTTAATTCCTAAACATTCCTGGATGAATGTAACCATTAAGTCCACCATAACTGGCTTCTGTTTTGCATTTTGAAGCGTTTTAATTGACAAAAGCAACACACGGTCTACATTCAGGTCATGTTTTCCTTCATTTTTACAGTAGAAAGTGCTATGTGAGTAAGGGTTGGTGATTTTTAGGACAATGACACAGCTACAGGCAGGATCCAGTGGACAAATATCGAATAATGCTGCTACAGTATATGCAAAAGACCCAAAATGCTTCACGCATTTACTTTAATGCACATCACAGCCAGAGCTGTCCAGTGTTACGGGCATATGGCTTTACACAACCCTGCTGTCCTCAGCAGACCTTCTAGGGAAAACAAAAAAGAGGTTAATGAGGTGGTAATGATTCAGAACAAAAGCAAATCTGATTTTAAATATTTCATCACACGGGTTGATTTGTTTGCTCGCATTTTCCTTGTGTGATCTGGGTGCCAAAGAGATACAAATCTAACTGTTGGTGCCAGTATGAATCCAGCCTCCACATATCTCCAGAGCAGATGTAGGAAAAACAGAGATTAGATTTCACTCAAAGATGTGTCTGTACAATGTTCTCAGGGGGACTAACTCACTATGACAAACACATTAGTTTTTTTACCTCGTCAGCAGAGCACTTCTGGGTCCTGTACAAATGTGTTGGGGTAAACGTTAGTGGGAGTTTACTAGCTGTGTAAAACAGATTGAAAGTGAGGAACAGATGATGTTTTGTGCGGTTTTTAAAAGCTGATCAAACACTTAAAAGCAAACGGTTGATGTATATGGTAAGAAGTTGCTCTCAGGCTGTTTATGCACAGAACTAGACTGGATAGAAAGGACATTCCCTCCGATAGAAAGTAATTGAGTTGGTAGCTGTTCTAATTAAGAATGTGTGTACCAGCAGCAGGACTTAGTTGATTGGACCAAATTCTTTAAAGAGCAAGTCACCCCCAAATCCACTTTTTTGGCTGATAATCTATGTAAATGTTTATGTATTTAGCAGACGAGTGTCTGTAAATGAGTGTCTAATTGTGCTGTAGACACATGTAGTCAGTAATTTGGAACTTTAGTGCATCTTAGTTAAGTTTTTAAATATTCTGCCTAAAGCTGTCAGTGTTGCGCCCTCTTCAGGCAAAAACTCCGCCCTACATTTGATTTTAAATCTGCTATCGCTATTGGCTAAGAGGTACTCTGTGACGTTAGCTGGTACCATATGATGTCACAATGTCGCTGTGAGCCAGTGTGTGTATTTGTTAGCGACGCCACCCTCTTGGTCTGCCAGGAACGCCTCCTTGTAGCGCATTTTTCAAACAGGAAATGGGAGTGGAGTAAGAATCTGGTAGGGGTGACTTGCTCTTTAAGTTTTTGATATCACGTTTGTTATGAGGATTTTAAAAGGCCAGAGTTATTACACAGGCAGATGGCCTCAGTCACCTTAGGCAAAATAATCCTAGTAAGTTCAAACAAAGGCATCTGAACTTATTTTAAAACTCACGGATATCTGAACTATGGCGATCCTTCTCAGTTAGCCTAAAAGGCTGACCTCTAAGCTTTTAAACCGAGGTGAGCTTCCCCTTTCTGGAAAGACGAGCTGCTATGCAACTCGCCCTTCTCTTGATGGTAACAAGCACTCTGAAGGGAGGAGAGGGATTTACATGCAAGTTCAGCTAGCATGAACTCGTGCAGAGCCAATCTCTGAGTTTCCACTGTAGCTGAGCTGAACACGTACAAATTCCCCCCCCCCCCCCCCACCTGACCCCAGTGACCACTTCAAACAATGCCGCTCTTTTGTTGACTCTTTCTTCTCGCGCTCCAGATTATAACAACCACTCAGGAACTTACCAATTCTCACTTTGCAGTGAAAAAGCTCCTCAGATGAGAGGCAACCCTTCGTTTGAACTTACTGGTTAAAAGTCTAGGAGTTTGTGCCAATATAACTGTCCTTCACTTCCAGATCAACAACAATGTTCGTCAAACCAACCTAACAAATGACAGATTTAAATTCTTCCTCCAGACACACACTTGGACTTTGGAGCAGCCAGTCTTTAAAGAAAGGCACTTTATTTTTGCCGTTATTTGATGACAGTGTTATTGTGTGAAGGTGAGCTTGCCAGAAGTGCTGCATTCTTACACGAAGGCGCAAACACATGTACGTGTTATTAAAAAAAGCATGATCTTTTTGTGATTGCTGAATCCAGCATTACATTATATATGTTGTTGTACAGTATTTATTTGTCTGTTCTCTATTTTTAAAACATTTGATGAAGCTTTGAAGTGTCTCTACTCAACATGGTGCACCAATCAGACTTAAAAATGAAGGCACCCGTTAACAAAGGGAAACCGCTTGTCTCAGATCACTTCCCACAGAAGCAACAGGTGTCTGTATTTAATTTGGTGTTGGACCACGGTGTTCTATGAATATGTTGTTGCAAATATATTGAAGAAAATATATATAAAGAGCTTGCATTCATCAACTGATTCTTGTTTTTCTTATGATTGGCGTCTTCTTTTTCCACACTTCAAATGCTGTGTAGTTGGAGCCAAGCAAAGCAGGCTGCTGTAGAGAAAAATGCTCTAAAAACAACGGGTTACGCTTTAACTCACAAGAAGAAGGCAAAGAAGTGCAGTTTCCAATCTCAAACGACTCCTTTAAGTGTTATTTATCCCCTTGAAACGTGTTTTAACGATCAAATAAAGTCAGACAGTCGAAAGGAATGTCCCTGGCTAATGTCGAGAGTGCTGTCCAGAGTTGATGGAAACTGCTTTGCTTTGTAATCTGTAAATGTGATGTGGTGAGTTAGTGCCCTCCCTAATGAGATGTAATGAGAATTTGCCAGTGATTTGTCTCTCCTGAACTCAGTTTTCTAATCAAAATGCAAAAACAGCATCCAGTTGCTGCTATTACATGACGGCAGAGTGCAGTAGATGTGGAAAAGCGTTGTTAGTATAAAATCAGATGGGTGCAAATCTAAAACTACAAAGACTTTCTCTGTATAAACAATCAACCACAGGTTTTTTTCATGCATCCAGAACATGTTGTGGGCATGTTTGTGGCGGTTCATGAGCGTGCCAGCCACACATTTCTGACCAATGTGTTTTTCCAGCTAAAAGTTGTAAGACAAGAAAAAGGATGACTGGAAAATGAAGTTGATTTAAACTCTAGAAACTACGTTTAGCCACCAGAATGATGCAGAAGTTAATTACACTTCTAAAAGGTTCACTCACAGGCACCATTGCTGTGGTTTCCGAGCTCAAGACCTTTCCTTCTGTCTCTCTAGAGGATTAAATGACATTGAGACTACAAGTTCAAAGGTCACAGTAATGCAAATCCTCATCTCATTTAATTTAAATAGTCATCTCAGGTACTCTAAATCCTGTCAGGGATTTTTCTTTCATTCCTTTTGACCCAATAATAATATAAGTAAATGTGTCCAAATGAACAGGGATGTGCTGATGATGCCATCTGTCTGTCCCAGTACTGTTCTCACTGTTAAATGATCAGCAGGTCATTGTGTGGTTCTTAGGTTGACTACAGATGAGGACTAAGTGGAGGGAAGCCAGACACATGTTGACCACATTGCTGCTGCTGAATAACAGATAAATAACCGCAGATGTGTGGACTGAGGAGAACGCTGGAAAAGGCAAAACAGAAGGGAGGGGAACTGGGAAGAACATGAAAGAGAGGGGAGGTTTGAAACCCCCACAGCTAAGAGATGTTATCTGACATGCTGAATGAAGCAGGAGTTTTCTGGGCAGAGGCTTTTTAAAAGGTGAATTTTCTTCACGGCTTGTGCATCACATCGCTGAAGGAGTGTGTTGTGGTTACACAGAAGTTCAAGCTGCTTCACAGGAATGATTTCTCACCCAAAAACATACAAAACTGGGCCAACAGTCAAGGTCGTAACGCAAGATTTGTTTGGCACCTTCCTTTTCAAGCAGTGAGGGTGTTGTATGATGCATTTGTTTAGCTATAGCACCAGTGGATCAGGCCTGGTGCCAGTATTTGGTGGTTACAGATCTGTTTACGTTTGTAGGCTGGCAGGAACATGAGACTTCCTCTGCGTGTACTGTGGCTGGTTGACCTGCAACAGTGTGGCCCTTCATGTGCCTGCCTGCTCTCCTTACAAGCTCCCCCAATCCCAACCCCCAACAGCGATCACTTACAAAGAAAGGTAACGCCGCACAAACAAATATCAATTCACCCATCCATCCATCCATTTTCATCTGCTTTTCCGGAGTCGGGTCGCGGGGGCAGTAGCCTAAGGCGAGAGGCCCAGACTTCCCTCTCCCCAGCCACTTGGGCCAGCTCTTCTGGGGGAATCCCAAGGCGTTCCCTGGCCAAGTGAGAGACATAGTCCCTCCACAGGTGTCCTGGGTCTACCTTTAGGTCCCCCCCTGGTTGGACGTGCCCGGAAAACCTCACCAGGGAGGCGTCCAGGAGGCATCCTGACCAGATGCCCGAGCCATCTCAACTGGCTCCTCTCAATGTGGAGGAGCAGCGGGTCTACTCCGAGCCTCTCCCGAATGACCGAGCTTCTCACCCATAGTCCCTCTATTGTGTCCTGGGTCTTCCTTTAGGTCTCCTCCTGGTTGGATGTGCCCAGAAAACCTCACCAGAGAGGCATCCATAAGGCATCCTGACCAGACGCTCAAGCAACCTCTACTGGCTCTTCTCAAGCAGCGGGTCTACTCCAAGCCTCACCGGAATGACCCTATCTCTAAGGGAGAGCCCAGACACCCTGTGGAGAAAACTCATTTTGGCCGCTTGTATCTGCGATCTTGTTCTTTCGGTCACTACCACGACAGATAGGTACAGTCCCTGCATCACTGCAGATGCAGCACCAGTCTGTCTATTAATCTCATGCTCCATCTTTCCCTCATTTGTGAAAAAGACCCCAACCACTTGGGACAGGACCTCATCCCTGACCTAGAGAAGGCATTCTACCCTTTTTTGGCTCAGAGAGAACAATTGTATTTAAAAAAGAAAGGGTATTACACAACCTTTAACATTTCCAGATGGAATAGTAGTAGTATTGACCAAAAACCTGCAATATCCAGTCCTATGCAAGTTTTCTGCCCTCTGCTGGAGGATCTGCAGGTGGTGAGGACCAATATTACTTGTCTTTCACTGTTATATTGTTGTATTATATTACACACAAAAAAATCTGTTTATTTTATTGATGCTTTATTAACATTAAACAATACATAGTTAAGTTTAAAATTTTTTTAAACAACTTTTTATTCTGTTAATATTTTAGGCATTACAACATTAGGATGTTTAAATAAAAGCAAAGTCATCACCATTACCAAAATATGAGCCGGGATAGAAACAAAGTCATCCAACTTTAAACCAGAATAGAATAATTAGGGTTAAGTCTACAAATAAACCAGTTTTAATTAGTTACTGGTGTTTTCAACACCCAACCAAATCATTTTATTAGCTTTAACCAAGCAGTTTTGTCACTTCGACGTAACCAGGTAGTCGTGGTTCCTAAACCTAGCCAACTAAACCTCTACACGCTTTTCTTTTTCATGCTCAGATAATTTCACTGTTTCCTATCAAACAGTTTTTTTTCTGTCATATGCAGTTTGCTTAAACATAACCAAGAATTATTTGAAGCCTAATTTAAGAATAAATGAATAGTAAGAAAGAAATAAAATGAAGAGAGACATTGACATCTTGAATGGACATTCATCCCTTGGGGATACATATGTATATGGCTGGAACACAAACACACCAACTGACATCTCCTTTGCTACGTGTGCCTTGGTAAATGTTCTTGTTAGGCAAGTATGATATTGAGCATCATAGTCCCAACATTGGACATCAGTTTCCCTAAAGGAGTCTGAATACCTTGCATTCCTTGGATAAACCAAACTACAAACCTTGGTTTGTTTACTCATGTCCAGTGGGAGTCTTAATTTTCTCCAACGTGGATTCTCTGTTGATAATATAATCAAAAGAAAATACAATACAATACCTTTGGACATGGGGGTGGAACGGCAGCCAGCCAGCCATAACAACATCAAACAGCCCCTAGCCTCCAGCACATACATGAAGCCAAGAACCTAGACCAAAAATATGATTGCTTCTTTTTTAAAGATAAGAATGCAGACAGGCCTGAAGGTTATTGCAAACAATTTACACTGGTAAGAGGCAGAAAATACCAGTGAAAGAACGAATCACAGCGAACAAATGGGAAGAAGAAGGTAGACTTAGACCAGGACATCAGTGAGTCTAGCAAAAATATCAAGCACATAAAAGTCTTATACAATTTCAAAACAAAAGTAAATTGGGTAAATTGTGCAAAAGAAGACATAATAATGTTTTTTTGTGTGTACTCGTCTTTAAGATGAATAATACAAAAAGACTCAAGTGATGATCTGATGCAGAAACAACACATTGAAGACTGATGCTGAACGTCACCTGCTGAGTAAGAAGCCCAAAAGAATGAAGAATTATCAAATTTAACTCCAAATGGGCTACTTGAATAAAGTTAAATACTGTCCTATTTGAGGTGAACGTGTTATATTTGCTCTAAAATCACCTTTATTAAGTTCTAGTACTTGGTTAGTCCCCGTCTGCCTTCAGAACTGCTTTAATTCGTCATCTCATAGATTCAACAGGGTGCTGGAAACATTACTCAGAAGTCCTGGTTCATGATGACATGACAACATCACACATTTACATCCATGATGTGTGAATCTCCCATTCCACTTCATGCCAAAGGTTCTGGACTGAACTGAGATCGGGTGACAGTGGAGGCTGTAGGAGTCCAGTGAACTCATCATCGTGTTCAAGAAACCAGTTAGAGATGATTTGAGATTTGTAACCCTAACCCTAGCCCATTATCCTGCTCAAGTAACCACCAATGTTGCCCACCAAAAAGGACCCTAAACCTTGCAAAGGTTTTAAAGAGTGAAAATCAGTCAGATCAAGTGCATAGATTTGGTGTTTTCTCCTATAAATCGATTGCTATGCAGGATGACATGTCTGGAAAACAAAGATGCCGCAAACAGGAGGAAGTGAACTAAGCTAGAAGGTTTGTGTTTGCTCCGTCAACTCTTTTAAATTTCCTAAATGTCACTAACGATCTACCATTTGTGCCTTTGATTCACAAAGAGCATTTGGATCACTTGGTTTTACACCTCTGTGTGCATTTGGTCTGCAGGAAACTATTTGGTGAGTCACAGAATGCGTTCTTCCTGTTTTTTCCCCTGTGGTCTTGAAGATTCAGTGTAATTGCATATAAAATCACAGGAGGGGTTTCCACTTCACTAGCTGAAGGGTGTGCTGAAGGGCATTGATGTGCAACAGTATTCATTTGCATGGCTTGATCAGTTGAACCTATTTTAAGTTTGGTTGAGATTGCCTCCAAGCTGAAACTGATTCATAGTGGGAAGATGAGCTCCACTGTCAGAGGAAGTGCTGTTTGGTTCATAGCAACAGACGTAATCTCCAGTCTGTCGTCCTATATATGGTCATTTCAAGCTAATGGGCTTGGACAGGTGCCACGCCTTCTTCATCACAGGGTGGGAGTAACTACTATGTTTAAAATTACCAAGCATAAAACCAGCAAATGTTGACATTGAACTGGTTGCCACATGCTTTATGATGATGGTAAATATACTTTGTTTGCATAAACTGATGTAGTCAAACTGATTTCATTTGTTTAAATATGCATCTTTTTTTCATTTATGCTACAGAATATAGATATAGTAGTTGTAGTTTAGCCACTTTTGTGTATTGTGTAAACGTCTGGACAGAAATCTCTGAAATAGTTTGTGCGTGCTGTTGGACTCATGTTCCCAGTCCGAAGTCTTCAGCCTAAATGCCCTGATGACCACTGGCACTACCAAGGCATTGGATTTCAACAAATTCTTCTTTCAGTCCCTGGTATTTCTTATATTTTCATGTTTATTCTAGATGTTATAGTCAGTTGTGTTCTCTACACCTAATGTCAACATCTTGCTCTTTAGTTTTGTTGACCACTACAAGTTCTATTTTGTATAGGCTCCACCCTTTAGGGCTGCCATTGGATAACATTCTCTGTTAGCCAGAATCACTGGAGAGCTTGCAATATATGCCTGGATACCACAGGTCCTATTCTGGTATAAAAGGGGTGCTAGCCCCTTTCTCGTCACCCATTTTTCCTTCAAAAATCAGTCTCACGCCCAGGGCCATGTCAAGGCATTGTGGGCGCGGCAGGATGCCCCCCTCCCCCGTATCTCAGGGCTTCCCCAGAAGCCTCAGTACTTTGCACCCTGGTTCTGTCCTGCAGGTGCTAATGGACAGGGGTGCTGCCTGCAGCACTGTGAAGATGCATGCTGAAGCTGTGTCTTCCTGTCATCACGGCTAGAGACAGATCAGTTTATAATCTCCTCATAAAATGTTTTTAGGGGCATCAGGTGACGTGAACCTGCGTGCCGCTCACCAGTCCCCACTAGCCTTTCAGATCCAGGAGTCTTCCCTGGACTTTTCCTCCTCCCCACAATCCAGGCCACTTTCCATCTACCCTGACTGGTGCTCACTTGCTACATCTCACACTCTGTAATCTGAGATGCAATTCCCACAGGGTAGGGCTGGGCGTTATGGCCTAAAATCAATATCACGATATATTGAGGATTTCACCTTGATAACGATAAATGGACGATATCTACAGGTTTGCGCAGAAACAAAAGTAATCCACTAGATGGGGCTGTCACATGTATCACATTGAGTCACATTTTTACGTGACTCAAGTTGGTACAGCTTCTTAAAGGGACATGAACGTTGCCAACCTACAGACACCTTTTCATTATTTTTATTATCAAATTTATCGGCATGGGGAAAATGTTTTCGACGAGTCAGAAATTTTGATAACGATATATTTTCGATTCATTGCACAGCCCTACCACAGGGTGTTTGTGTATTACAGGGACTATTCCATTGGACGTCCTCTGTCGACCCAGTGCCTTCACACTGCCTGTGTGAGGCCTTTTTCCCTTGCTTATGCTTCATCAAGGTGTAACTCCCTGATAAGGTGAGAGCGCATTCCACCAGAGGGTTTTTTTCATCTTCTAAGGAGCTGACCAGTAATATGTTGGCTGCAGCTTGGTCTTCCGCATGCTCGCTCATTTATTCTTATTGCGAAATGCCTCTTCAGGATCCCTCTCTCACTCCATGCTTGGAGCCTCGATGGGCTGATTGGGATGTTCTGTGGCAGCGTGCCTATCCGCTCTCCAACTGCGAGTGCTTATGTCGCATCCGGACATGGATAATTGAGTCACACACCTCTATCACCATCCCTGATGGTTTTTCATCAATGCCCCATTACTCCCTCCTTTGAATCTTGCCAGGGCTTCCTCTTGGCACATTGGTCACCTTCCTCCTGTCTGGAGCGGTGTTTCTTACCCTGCTGGGTCGAGTGAGTCACTTATTTTTACTTGACTGGGCGTTATTGACACTTGCACAGCATCCTTCTGGGAGAAGTGTGTGTTTTGATGTAGTGGTTTTTTACTGGATGTGCCCTCTGTGTTCGATTGAACTAGAGAGACGTAAACTCATCTAGCTCTGCCTTTAATCCATTGGCAGCCTTAAAGGGCGGAGCCGATATGAAATAGAACGACGGTTAAGTATTGTAACCCCAGATCCTATGGGTATAGGTACAGCACCGGACCTCACTGATGGGTGTCACTGGATGCAGGTGAGTGAAGCGGAGGTGAGGATCCAAATGCTGGGGTGGAAGCAGGCAGGTAGACAGGAGCGTTTTAAAGGTTTTAACAAGGAGCATGCTGGACATAGAAATAATGAATCGACAAGACACACAGAACTGAGAGGGTTTAAATACATGAGGGCTGGAAGCTTGGGTGATTGGAAAATTAGAGGCAGGTGGGAGTAATCAGGAGACACAGGACTGAGCAGAGTGGGGAGACAGGACAGGGTGTGACAGATGGGGCTAGCACCCCTTTTATGACGGAATAGAGCCTGCGGTGGGCAGGCATATTGAAAACGCTTTATTGATTCATGGCTAACAGAGAATGTTTTCCAATGGCAGACTTAAAGGGCTGCGCCTCTACTAATAGAATTTAGACTAACAATACGTAAGCATCGGTCCAGGTGCTTATTTATCACCATTTTGTCTTTCAGAATCTGGAGGTCAAGCCACCTTCAGGTGAATTTCACCCAAAGTTTCTGTCAGCACAGAATGGGAACTAAAAACAAAGGTCTATTAGTCAAAAATAATTATTAAAATAAGTCTTAGTGTGGCTTGACTTGACTCAGATTGTCTTGACTTTGTTTGACAGAACTTGACTTTGCTAAACTTTTATGCAATTAAATTTTTATTTATATAGCACTTATCACAGACAGAATCACAAAGTTCTTCACATAGATCAAAACAAAATTAAACATAATGATCTCAAAACAGAAATAGATTAACATCAGAAAAAAAATTAAGTCATAAAATTAGAACATTTCATAAAGCAAATGAAAGATGATTACACATTTGAGTAAAAAAATAGAAAACAAAAAATTTATCTGAAAGTAGCTTATAAGTAATTTCTAACAGCACCCCTCTGTTTAACTTGAAAGGGTTCAGCTCGGTCATACGGCTTTTTCCAACAGCGTGGTTCGGTAGTGGGTAACACTTTACGATAACTTTATTAACATTATTAAGCATTAGATAAAGTTTAACAGATCGCACCCCTCTGCCCTTTTTTCAACCCTTAAGGACACTTAAAGTTAACAATATTGGGAATGATAACAAAAGGATCCTTTGTTTATTAATGCTCAATAATACAAAGGGCCCTTTAATGTAAAGTGTTACCCAGTATTGTCCGTTTTAGTGCCTGCTTTGTTGTGGTTCCCAGCATTCCGAGCCATTTCGAAAACGCAACATCAGCAACCGTCAGTCATTGATTGGCAAGGGGGCAGACTCACTGGTTGTTCCAGAGCTTTATGCCTGCTGCTGTTTTCAGAGTATGACAAAAAGCTTGAGAAAAACAATCAATCAATCTGTCTATCTTTTTCTCTTTCTCTCTCTGTCTTATTAAAAAATATTAAATAATGGCGCTCTCTAGTGGAGAACACCATAGATAGCAACTGCAAAAGAGGAAAATAAAATGAGCACTAAAGTTAAACTACAAATACATTTATTAAGCATGTTAAATGGCTGAATTAAATAAAGTTGATTATCTTAAACAAATAACAGTCTTTCTATGAGCAACAGCAATTTTGTCTATTTTAATTATTTCATCATGCATGCACTTAATCACGCCTTTAAAAATAAAATAAAATAATATTGTGAACACAAGTGTTGCAAATAAGAGTTTTTCACGTTTGAAAAAAAACCCGTTGTGTTTTAAAACTGGGGCTTACCATTGGCTCCCGCCGAAACTGAAGCCAAACGTTTACAAGCCCCGCCTTCTTACAAGGCTATAAAAACAAGCTGCTTGCCGCCGTCACACAGCGCCTCCCAACCGCGATACTTCAACGTATAAAGGGAACAATAACTGCTGAAAATGGTGAGTAAAAGGCCTTAATGTCTTAAGAAGTTGCGTTTGAAATATTTGGAAGAGGAGCTGGAGGGATGAACGAAACTTCTGTACCCTACCATTTTATGTTTGTTAAAGTTAACACCGGTCATTCGTAGCTAAACTGACGCAGTTAAAAAATACGTTTAACCGCTCATGAATATCCATTTTTTCACCGCTTCATTGAGTTTAAGTAGTATTCTTGATGGCTGAATAATATTTTTGGAGAATTATGTTTACAGTTAAGAACCGAAACATTATGCGGAAATTTTCCATTTTTAGCTCGAACGTTAACCCCAGGCCTGGCCGTTGGAGGCAGGGCGGTATCGTCGGCTCGCCTTTGCCAAGCGTGTCTTTCTCATCGACATATATACTGGATAATTCATTTCCATAGACTCCAATAGCACGTTTTTGAGGCTAAATGGGAGGTGGCCACCAAGCCCCCACAATGCGGCTTCGAAATGGACTCCAACCCAGAAGTAGCATAAATTGTTGTCATGAGTGTAAACTAGATCATTTAAACAAAAATCATGTTTTGGTACCAGGCTGTAAACATGTTTATTTCTGCTGTGAAATTGGTATTTTACTAAAAGTTCAAATGTGATGAGTAGGCCCATAATCATTCGTGTGCTTTCTGTTCCACAGCGCGAGTGCATCTCCATTCATGTCGGCCAGGCCGGAGTCCAGATGGGCAACGCATGCTGGGAACTCAACTGCCTGGAGCATGGTATACAGCCAGATGGGCAAATGCCCAGCAACATGAGCGTTGGAGGGGAAGATGACTCCTTTAACACCTTCTTTAGTGAGACCGGTTCAGGGAAACATATTCCCAGAGCCATCTTTGTGGACCTGGAGCCAGCTGTCATTGGTGAGATCACTGATTTAATGCTCACATGGTCACATTCTACACTAAAGAGAATAATGTTCAATACTTGAATATAAAATCTGTTAACTGATTTTTCTTTTTCTTAGATGAGGTTCGTACAGGAACCTATCGGCAGCTCTTCCTGTCGCGATGTGTGGCTGGAGATGGTGGACCATGTGTGGTGGTGGGTTCCGGAGGCAGAAGAGCAGGCACGGAGAACGTAAAAACAAATTTAATTACTGAACGGGAACGGCAGGAACAAACACAACGGTGACAACAAACAACAATGATCTGACGAAGGACAGGAGCAAAACATGTTGTATAAATACACAAGGCTGATTGGGAACACATGGGCAGGTTAACGAGGGACAGGTGAAAACAATATGGACTAATCGGGGCAGGAGAGAGACACAGTCAAGAGGGAGGGGGCAGATCGTGACACTTCCACCCAGAGCAGCTCATCACTGGAAAGGAAGATGCTGCAAACAACTATGCCTATGGTCACAAAACGTATCTCACCAGAGCCGGGAATGGAAACCAGGGGCGTTTCAGGTTGTAGACTCGCGTGGTCACGCGAGGGTCCGGCGCAGGTGGAGGTGCCGCAGGGCCAACGGTCAACGCGCAGGTGGAATCGGACATGTCGGTGTCAGCCAGCGCCGGTACAGGACACCAGACCCCCACGCCCGCGGTAGGCGAATCACAAGCCTCCGGGCACAAGGTTACCAGTGCCTGCTGCAGCGCGTCGCCGTCACCGACGTCTCCGATCGGGAAGGAGATGATTGACTTCGTTTTGGACCGAATCCACAAGCTGGTAGGTTTAATTTATTGAATTTCATGATTCTTTGTGGTTCTAAACTAACATGAGAAACTGTCCTGTTAAGGCTGACCAGTGCACAGGTCTCCAGGGTTTCCTCATCTTCCACTCCTTCGGAGGGGGAACTGGTTCTGGCTTCACCTCCCTGCTGATGGAGCGTCTGTCTGTTGACTACGGCAAGAAGCCCAAGCTGAAGTTTGCAGTTTATCCAGCTCCTCAGGTGTCCACGGCTGTGGTGGAACCTTACAACTCCATCCTCACCACCCACGCCACCCTGGAGCACTCGGACTGTGCCTTCATGGTGGACAATGAGGCCATCTCTGGCATCTGCCGCAGGGACCTGGACATCGGGCGTCCTACCTACACCACCCTGAACAGGCTGATTGGACAAATCGTGTCCTCCATCACTGCCTCCCTGTGCTTTGATGGGGCCTTGAACGTGGACCTGGCAAGAGTTCCAGACCAACCTGGTGCCCTACCCTCGTATCCACTTCCCTCATTTTGTCTATGCATGACATTCAGTATATCTTCAGAAACGTCTTCATTGCTTTGTGGCTGATGTATTGGTTGAACAGTTAAAGGATGAGTCAAAAGATGAGAGGATTCTGGAATATTGTCCTCTTCCTGGTGACGATGCAGATATTTTGAGGAATCCTCAATCCATTGCCTTGTTTTTGTAGGTTGCACATCTTCTATGCCCCCGTTATCTCCGCAGAGAAGGCCTAAGGCCTAGGAGAGGGGATGGAGGAAGGGGAGTTCTCGGAGGCCAGGGAGGACATGGCTGCCCTAGAGAAGGACTACGAGGAACTGGGCATTGACAGCGTTGGGGAGGAAGATGAGTACTAAAGTTTAAGTGTGTGTTTGTGAATGAGTTGTTCTGTTGAAACGTTATAGAAATCTCATCTTGTTTGTATGTTTGTGGGTTTCTTATTTTTTCCCACAAGTTTAAAAGTTCAGAAAGAAACTGAAGTGGGTCTGTTAAAGCAGGTTACAGAGAAGATGGTGTAAGAATAGCCTTTTAACTGGTAAACTTGGTTGTTACTGTTCTGTAAAATCCTGAACATTTGAAATGCCTGATAAAGTTTATGAATAAACTGTACTACAAAGGTTTGTTCTTACTGGTTTAAATTAAGATGTCTAACTTAAAAGAATCTCAGAATTAAAGTGGGTCAGGTGTGAACATTGGGTTTTCAGATATTGCAGTGGGATGCTAAAGCTATTAATCCTACCAAAAACCACCGGTTTTGGTGCAGCAGCTATTCAATGATCAAAAAATGAAAAAAGAAAAAGCTCACAGTGGTAAAAAAAAAAAATAAATAAAACAGTTAAAACCAAAAAGGATTAAAGCCAGTTAAAACCGCCAGACTTGACAGCTCGCACAACCAGGTGCTCTGACAGCTCACTCAGGGCTTGTGCTGATTTATGGAGCTGATTTCTTTTACTGTAAATCTAACAGTGTTTATACATCTGTAGATTTAGGAGGAATAAATATTCACTGACTGCATGTGACTTAACCTTGAAGCCTGACTCGTACTAGTATCAAAGCCTCATTATAAAGCAGGTTTATTTACAGACGCGAGTCTGCTGTACAATGGCGCCACCGGTCCCTCTGAAGACAACCAGCAGGCAAGGTGGGTTAAGTGTCTTGCCCAAGGACATCTAATATCTAATCTTCTTTGGGTTTGTAAGATACTTGCTACCTTTAGTTTGGATGAAGTGTAGCATAATTCGTGGAATTAGAAAACCAATGAAACAACAATGTGTCAAGACAAGAAATAAGCTTTGACGGATCAATGTCAAGAAAAACAAATAGTGTCTGAAGTGGGATTCGAACGCACGCCTCCAGGGGAGACTACGACCTGAACGTAGCACCTAGACCGCTCGGTCATCCTGACCACTTCTATTAGTGGAAACCCTCGTTATATTTGTTGATAACCATTCAGTTGGGGTTACTTCACAACCTGTTCACCTACTGCAATTCTTAATTACATGTATCTGCAGCATTAGCCAAAAATCACACATGAAATCATTTTATATAATACAAATCTGTCCCATGATGTGCAGAGGCAGAGCTGGCCTAAATGGCGCCCTGTGCGAGATCCCCCTGTGACCCCCCCCCCCCCCCCCCCCACACACACACACACACACACACACACAAGAAAAAAATTACACCTACAACTTTGTTTCAAATTGCGTGGAGTGTATCATATATGACAACGTTTGCTAACCGAATACAACATCCAGCTCCTGGCCACCTTCTCACCACTTGTCAAAGTTCTACTGAAATAGTGATGATGACGACATCTTCCATCGCCTTCATTCCTGGGAAATACAAAAGTAGTTGGCACCTTAGTAGGTCCTCTTCGAACTAGCTCTGTGCGTATGCTGTCGGTAAATGGTGATGGCCACTTGGCTGGGTCTGAAGAAAGAGGCTCATCATCACCTTCAATGGGACTCATTGGTTGATCGGTTTCTCTATTGGCAGAAAACAGAAGCATAACTCAACACATTGCTATGTGGACCATTTCACATATTCTATTAAAATACAATATGTGACATTCAAATTTCTCTAATGTTTGCAGGACACACACACACACACACACACACACACACACACACGCATACATGTATATATATACTTCTGAGGACACTGACCCTACCTATCTTTGTGAGGACATCCACTTCCTGCATAGCTGTAGTGTTGGGCCATGAAAATCTGACACTAGATGTGAGTGAAGAGTCAGAATCTCACTTCAAATTGTTGAAAAATCAAAGTAAAAAAAATATTTATTTGGTGTACTTGTGAGGACCCACAACCGTTGCTAGGCAGATTAGATGATGTCCTCACAATTCTGTATTTCCTCCCTAACCAATTTTTGATTAAATTTCCACATGAAAAATTAAAAATTCTTAAACTTTCAAAGCAATTTTAACTAATCAAACTGTTTTTACAAATATGTAACACTTGTTTATTATCAAATTGGCAATAGCAAAGTAAAATTTTAACATCTTGAATCACAGAGAAGCTTTTAATGTTTGCCTATAAAATACTCTATCAGTTTAAAATTTTTGTTTAGTTTTTCTTAAGAAAAAATAAAATATATTAGCTTAATTATTTTCTTGTTTGAGTGTGTAAGTTGCTAGATTTTCTTTATACTTTCAAAATGTTTTGCTTCTAATCCAAAGAGCTTTGTAATATTAAAGTGGAATGAGTGGAGCATCAAGCCCAAGTATTGTAGTGTGATTTTGGAGCTTATCCCTCTCCTTATTCTGGTCAGAATTGACAAAGCTCCTCAAATAAGAAGTGAAACATATTCAAATAACCAAAACAACTCAGTTGCCTCAACCCAAATCTACAAGGAATAACACAAACTGCATTTCGGAGAACCTTCACCAGGATTTAGCTTAAATAATATTAGATAAGGATTTTTTCTGTAATTCCCTATTCCAAGTTGTGCGGTGAAGTCTGAGCAGGTAACAGTTCATCGAGGCACCACACAAATGCTGCAAACTAAAAGGACAGACAATCATCAACATTAGGGATGCACAATCTGCATCAATAAGTTATTTTTAACATATTGGTATTGGTCCGATAAATAAAACTTGGTCAATATTAACAACAAATATTTTTTTTCCATTTTGTTTCCATTTGTTTATCTGTTTCAGATGGTTAGGGGGGTGGTGTGTATTTGTTTAGCCATGTGACAGTTATTTTAATATTCTCATAAGCGTAAATGTGTGTGGTGTGTGTACATAACAACGTAAATTCAGCTTTAATAATTTTCAATCAGTACAAAATTTGCTTATTTTAGAAGCATGTCAGTATATCTGTATCAGCAAATATCAGCTATCGGCCATAACAGTGATATCATCCATCCATCCATCCATTGTCGTCCGCTTATCCGGGGTTGGGTCGTGGGGGCAGTAGCCTAAACAAGGGAGCCCAGACTTCCCTCTCCCCAGCCACTTGGGCCGGCTCCTCCGGGGGAATCCCAAAGCGTTCCCTGGCCAGCCATGAGACATAGTATCTCCAGCGTGTCCTGGGTCTTCCTTTAGGCCTTCTCCCGGTTGGACGTGCCCGGAAAACCTCACCAGGGAGGCGTCCAGGAAGCATCCTAACCAGAAGCCCTAGCCACCTCAACTGGCTCCACTCGATGTGGAGGAGCAGCGGGTCTCTAAGGGAGAGCCCAGCCACCCTGCGGAGAAAACTATTTTTGGCCATTTGTATCTGCAATCTTGTTCTTTCAGTCACTACCCTAAACTCATGACCATAGATGAGGGTAGGAACATAGATCGACCGGTAAATCGAGAGCTTTGCCTTCTGGCTCAGCTCTCTCTTCACCACGACAGATCGGTACAACGTCTGCAGTACTGCAGAAGCAGTGATATTAATATCAAATATTGGTATCGGCTCATCGACTAATAAACATAGAATGATTTTGGATGGTGAAAGGTATCAAATTATCCTGGAGGAACCCAGACATACATAGGAAAAATATGCAACCACCATAAAGACTAAGCTGGATTCAAACTGCATTCAGCCGTGCAGCTCCCTGTAAATCTTAGTTACAGAACATAAATAACAGGAAACATGACAGAAATTACTACAAAGTAGTTATTTTATTGAAGTAAAAAGGATTTCATTAAACTTTGCAATTGTGACTGCAACAGTTGAACTAAAATAAACTTTAGGCACCTTTAAACATTACATACATATATGAACTCAGCTCCTGTTTCTTTTAAAATTGAATATGTTTACTTTTTTCTTTTTTGAGCTAAAATGCAGTTATACATGCAGTTTTTAAAATCTTTCTAATTCATCTGCTGATAAAATATAAATTTTAGATACCAAATAAAGTAAACACGGTGCATAAAATTACATAAATGAACTCAGATCCTTCTGCTTTGAAAAAGAAAATTTTCAAATATTGTTTTTATTTTCTTTTTGAGCTGTGATGCTGCTCTACTAGTAGTTCTGACATATTTCTAACTTCTAATAAATTAATACAACTTTAGGTACCATTAAATGCTCTGCATTTAACATTGCATGCATTAACTCAGCTTCTGCTGCTTTTAAAATAAAACATATCAACTACAGTTTTTTTTTCTTTTTTGAGCTGTGATGTAGGCTTGCAGAGATTAACCAGTTTGACTATTAACCCCTGATAACCCCCCTTAAAGATGTCTACCACACCAACAATAAAAAAAGGACTATGGCGTGACCCTCATGGACAAAGACAAAAGTGAAACTGAACGTGCTCACGCAGCAGAAGCAGAACCAGTGACAACAACCTTCGGGACTCCTCCATTTCCACCTAAGAAGCGGTTGAAGTCTCCTGTGTGGGATGATATCTAATATATCTAAACTATTTCCACACAGGAGAATTCAACCTCTTCCGAGGTAGAAATGGAGGAGTCCCGATGGTTGTTTTCACTGATCATGCTTCTGCTGCGGGCGCGTGTTCAGTTTCAGTTTTGTTTTTGTACTTACGAGTTACGCTATTGTCTTTTAGTTTTAGTTTGATGGTGTTGAAGATCTATTTACTTGGGGTTAACCAGGGTTAATAGTCAAAACGATTAATCCCTGCAATGCTACTGTGATGCTGTTCTACTTATAGTTTTTAACATCTTTCCAACATGTAATAAAATTTAAATATCTTTAGGTACCATAAAATGCTCTGCTTGTAACATTTTTGATCTGCAATGCTGTTATAATTATAGTTTTTAACATATTTCCAATGTCTCATAAAATAAAAATAACTAGGTATCATTAAATGCTCTGCTTGTAACATTACATGCATTAACTCAGCTCCTGCTGCTTTTAACGCAAAAACTACAGCCTTTTTCTTTTTTGATCAGGGATGTGGTTATAGATGCAGTTTTTTACATCTTTCCAACTTCTGTTCTAAAGTGCTGTCTCTGTACTGAGTGCTTTCACACACAGCATTTTACCAGGAACTCTTTCAAGAGTGATGTACCGACCAAGCTGTTGCCAAACCGCTTCTTTCCCAGATTTGCTCCAAATCTTTCGGTTGAATTTCTTAGAGGTTAAATCCTGTTGATCCATGTCTGTAACAAAAAAAAAAAAAAAAGAAACATGCTTTTATTAGTTAAAGTCATGACATCATGTTTAGGTTGTGTTTTCAATTCTGACTGTTTGGATTAGGGATGAGCCGGATACTCGTTTCAGAAGAGTATCCGGTACGGATAAAGCATTTTTGACAAGTGAAACGAGTAAAAATCGTAAATATCTGTAATCGTGCTGAAGGAAAATCCTCATTGGGTAACTGACTGTCTTCACGCTCTGTGATTGGCCAGTCAAATAGAGCACCCGCCCCTCCCTACACACAAAACTCAGCAGCCGGGAGCTCACAGCTCAGTCCGTGTCCGGTCCATCCAGAAAACTCCAAATCTTGCAAAAATTCATCTTGCAGTGCAAGGTTACAGACTTGGATCAGTGGGAAAACCCCTTTTCTAACCAGCCCAGTCAATTTCCTAAGATGGCAATATTTGGTTAGCTTTAGCTAGCATTTCATATTAAAAGTGATGAAAAATACTCTGTAAGGATCCTATTTTTTGGTGACCTCAATAATCACAGCCTGCAAATGAAATAACAGGAAGGAATACAGGAGTTATTTTAGACCGGGGACTACATTACGACAACAAACTGCTGCATGGCGCTGCTGCAATGCACAAGAACATCACGCAGCAACCCCAAAAAGACACCTACATTTATAAACACAAATACATAGCTACTGGGCTTATATCTGGGCTTAGATTCCAGTTCCTGAAGGACCTTGGTTCAGCGTGGTTGGACCTACAGAAATATTTGAAATTAAATTACTTACTACAAGTTTTTCAAACGTCTGTAACCCCCAAATTCCACTACCTCCGCTCCGCTCCGCTGCGGTCCGCCCCTGCCTTCCGCAGCCGCTCGCTTCCGAACTCAATTTTTACCGGTATGCGCTCTACAACGGCTCCGCTCCGGTGCGGAGACCTGAGGTGGGCAAACAAGCATGCGCGGGATTTTCAAGATCTTGCGATACAGTCCGAGCAATAAACGCGGAAGTTAGATCCAAACACCCATTGTGTTGGAGAAGCATCGGCATGAACTGTTTAATCTGCCCATCATTTGTGTAGAGATCAGCAGTGTTTGGATCAACAAAGTGTGACTACTTTGATAGTGAAAACTGTATTTATGGCTAACTTTTGTGCATTTAAACTTCAGCCGCCACTGATAGTTGTTAAAAGTTGTTAAACCTGTGCATATGAAACAAAAAACGCCTTTTGTTTATCAATTTATTGTGAAAAACGGAAGTTGTGCTTGCTCCTTTTCCTGTTGGGCGATGGTGATTTCTGTCCATTGACTGCGGAGGTGCTCCGGCGTCCGGCGAAAATAGGATCGATTCTATTTTTGCCGGACGCCGGAACAGAGGACGGCGCACGGCGCCGCACTGCCGGAGCACAGCCGCAGTAGTGGAATTGCTCTGATTGACTACAACGGGACCGATTTTGCTCCGGCGTTCGTGTCGGAGCGGAGGTAGTGGAATTTGGGGGTTAGACAATGTTTCCCATCCCAAGCGTGAAGCTGACAACGGAGCTGGAGAGTTCCTTCAGTAGCAGACTTACGCATTCTAGGTGTATGAAGGCATTTTGTCATTAATCCTTCCTTTCTGCAGCTGTTAAACTTTATAACTACCAAGATCACCACAAACCAAGTAAACAGCTTTTTTATCCCTGCTGACTTTTGTTATTTGCACAGTTTCTGTGTTTATTATATAATATTAAATGCACTATCTTGGGCAGGATAACACAGAGCAGTGCTACGCCCTGTTGTCCTGGCTGGGAACTGCTTTACAACACTCCCCAGGAGACTGAGAAGTCGGAAAGCAAAACATCTCTGTCCGTGTGTGTGAATGTGGAAACCACGCACCTGTTTTGTCCTTTCCATTTGACTCCTTAGACCACTCAGCTCCTGAAGGTTCTTGGCTCATCATATCTGGATGATCTACAAAAACATTTTAGATTATATGGCTTAATACAAGTTTTTTTTAGACTCTGAACTGTAGCTAGGAAATGTATCAACAGATCTATAATTGTTGTTGATAAACAGAAAAAGTTTAGCATCTAACTGAAGGAAAACTGAAGTCAAGTATCTTTGTGCCTAAAATGTTAATATGGTAATGATTTGATGAACTTCCATCTTTCTATAAAGGTTTATGTGAACTCAAACATCCCAAATACATTTCTGTATTCATAATAAGGACAACAATGTGAAATTAATGGGAATAAATGGCCTGTATAGGTATAGCGCCTTCTAAGGCCCCCAAGGCGCTTCACAACACAATCTGCTGCTGTTGTTATTTCCTTGGGCAAGGCACTTAACTCGCTTTGCCTGCTGGTGGTGGTCAGAGGGACCGGTGGCGCCAGTGTTCAGCAGGCCACGACAGCAGCACTCTCTGGTTGGAGCTGGGATCAAACCCGCAACCTTCCGGTTTCTGGACAATCCTCTCTACCTCCTGAGCTACTGCTGCCCCTAAGTAGTTAAGTTGTTCATACTTGTTGTAAAATGTCAAACCTCAGTTTCTTTTTTTAAGGTAATCTCTTTCAGTCTTTTATGGGGAGAATGAATTGCATGTTAGCCATTTTCAGTTACTTAAATATTTGAAAATCTGAACCAAACCTTGAGTAAAACCATGGACAGTGAGCAGGGAAGGGGAATGGGTGGGTGTTCCTTTGTTGGTCTGCTTCTTCTTTGATTTCCCTGTAGGCCTTTGGGTGCACAAGGTGGGTTCATCTAGAGTGATATGAAATTTATGAAAAAAAAATCCACTTAAAGCATTATAAAAAGAAACGGAGGCACGCCAATCCAGTAAGCCATTGATCATTGACTGACCTTCAGAACTTTGGTCGAGCCCATTGCTTTTGTTTCTCAGCTTTTATCTTTTGAAAGATGCTGCAAAGAAAAGAAAAATAGATCTAATGTCAAGCTATAGACATAACAGTAATAATTTCCTTAAAGAGCAAGTCACCCCAGAGTATAACTTCACCCACACTTCCCATTTTAAAAATGCAACAAAAGGAGGAGTTGCCAGCTTCCCCATACTCTGATTTTTTCCATCATCTGTGTGTATTTTTAAATCCACTGAGTCATACTGTTTTCGCATTCTGATTCAGGTGTCTCAACCCACAATCATTACTAGGGGTGTAATGGTACGTTGAACTCGTATTCAGTTTAGTTCAATGTTTAATATTCCGTATATTATTATTATTATTATTATATTTATTTATTTAATATCTGAAGTGACTCGTTACAACCGAGGAATGCAGCAAAGCATTTGTGAAGCCACAACATGCACAACCTTGAGGTGGATGGGCTACAGCAGCAGAAGACCCCACGGGGCACCACTCATCTCTACTACAAATAGGAAAAAGAGGCTACAATTTGCACAAGATCACCAAAATATGATGGTTGAAGACTGGAAAAATGTTGCTGGTCTGATGAGTCTGGATTTCTGTTGAGACATTCAAATGGTAGTCAGAATTTGGTGTAAACAGAATGAGAACATGGATCCATCATGCCTTGTTACCACTGTGCAGGCTGGTGGTGGTGGTGTCATGGTGTGGGGGATGTTTTCTTGGTACACTTTAGGCCCCTTAGTGCCCATTGGGCATGGTTTAAATGCCACAGGCTACCTGAGCATTGTTTCTGACCATGTCCATACCTTCATGACCACCATGTACCCATCCTCTGATGGCTACTTCCAGCAGGATAATGCACCATGTCATAAAGCTCCAATCTTTTGAAATTGGTTTCTTGAACATGGCAATGAGTTCACTGTACTACAATGGCCCCCACAGTCAGCAGATCTAAACCCGATAGAGCATCTGTGGGATGTGGTGGAACGGGAGCTTCGTGCCCTGGATGTGCATCCCACACATCTCCATCAACTGCAAGATGCTATCCTATAAATATGAGCAAACATTTCTAAAGAATGCTTTCAGCAACTTGTTGACTCAGTAGCCATGTTTACATGCACCAAATTTCCTCAATCCAATTCAAATCTTGGTTGATCGGAATTTCTGAATCACTGTTCACATGGACACAAACTGAAATGATCTGATCATGCCGTGCTTATAAATGCATTAAGCATTCAATCCGATTAAATAGGTTGAGCATGCGCAGAAAGTTGCCTTTCCCGGAAGAAAAATTGTAAACAAACACCATGAAACGAAATGAAAAATGTAAAAACAGAAATAACAATTCTTCCTGCTTTCCCGATTCATTTATTCACTTCAATATTTTTATTTTGCTCATAGAAGTTACGTTTTCTTCAGTGAATAACTGCAGATCTATGCTTTGCTGCATTTTTATTGTTGATTAAAATAAGGGAGGGTTATGTTTCTACCTCTTGATCAGCTGGTCCGTGGGTCTGAAGTGACAGATATGCCGTTGCGCTGCACTGTGGCGCAGAGTGGGGATGGGGGCGTTTAGACTCATGTTTTATTACTGAGCTCTGTTGTGGCTTATTATTCTTAACATGTGACAATCAGCTGAAACTGTTGAGAAAAATCTGTTTAAAATAAAACAACAGAAGACGTTCAGAAAGTTTAGAAGCCTGTGTTCATCATTAACGAACCGCATCTCAGGTCATCTGCGTTAATGTGCTTTTAACACGGACTTTACTGTTGTCCAGAATATTTAACCGAGGATGTTTTCCTACCCAACATCAGCCTCCAATCAGGTCTGTAAAACTGATATTATCCTGTCTTCTTTACAAGCGTCTCTGGCGTCTCCATCACCTGCTGCAGAAGTTGCTGCGTTCAAAGCTGACAGAAACGGGGATCTGTGCGCTGCAACCTCCGCAATAAACTTGGGTATTTCCAGTACAGATTTGAAAATGTTTGTCGAGTGATTTGTGCAATAATCAGATTTTTATTTTACTTCTACAAAATGCAAGTTCTGAATTAAATATTACTGAAACGGGACGGCTTGTTATCAAATTTAAAAGCCTCTGCTCATTGATTACGCTGTCATTTTTGAAGTCAGGCAGTCCAAATGACAGCGGAGAGGCCCGCTCGCTGTTGCACACATGCGCAGTGGGCATTATTTTACCCCAACAATCCGAATAGCTGTGTACATGCACGTCAATCAGAATGATGATCGGACAAAACCACCTCCCTCAATCGAATTGAAATTTCAATCCGATCGGGCCAAATCGGATCAGAATATTTGATTGACATGTTTACATGCAGAATTTTTTATCTGATTGGGCGTTCAATCTGATGAAATATGCGCATGTAAATGTGGCTACTGCCACGTCGAATTAAGACGGTTCTGAAGGCAAAAGGGGGTCAAACACCGTATTAGTATGGTGTTCCTAATAATCCTTTAGGAAGAATAGAATAGAATACACTTTATTGATCCCACAGTGGGGAAATTCACTTGTTACAGCAGCACCAACACTTAAGGGGATAATCAGAAGAAAATTATGATATAGGTACATGTATATACACATAGGCAGTAATCTAGTAATGTAACCTTCGACCACTAAAAAAACACGAATAAAAATGAAAAAAACTTGGGTTCCAACACTATGCAGCATGCTGTGACAACCTGGGCCGCATTCCGCTTGGCCTGCCGGTACCCATCAGCTGCCTCTGGAGTCCCACAGGCCAAACAGACCCTATAGGACTCTTTATCTTCAGCTTGACGGCATCCCTAACCGTTGGTGTCCACCAGTGGGTTTGGGGGTTGCCACCACGACAGACACCAACAACCCTGCGGCCGTAGCTCCGGTCAGCCACCTCGACAATGAAAGCACGGAACATGGCTCACTCGGACTCCATGTCCCCCGCCTCCCCCAGAACATTTTGAAAGTTTTGTCCGAGGTGAGAATTTAAACTTCTTCTGACAGGAGACTCTGCCAGACGTTCCCAGAAGACCCTCACAATACCTTTGGGCCTGCCAGGTCTGACCGGCATCTTCCCCCACCATCAAAGCCAACTCACCACCAGGTAGTGGTCAGTTGACAGCTCCGCCTCTCTCTTTACCCGAGTGTCCAAGACATGCGGTTGCAGATTAGATGAAATGTCAACAAAGTCGATCATCGAGCTGCGGCCTAAGGTATCCTGGTGCCAAGAGCACATATGGACACCTTTATGTCTGAAAATTGTGTTAGTTATAGACAAGCCATGACGAGCACAGATATCCAACAACAAACACCACTCAAATTCAGATCAGGGGGGCCGTTCCTCCCCACCACACCTCTCCAGGTCTCACTGTCGTTGCCCACGTGAGCGTTAAAGTCCCCCAGCGGAATGAGGGAGTCACCAGAAGGAGTGCTTTCCAGCACCTCCTCCAAGGACTCCAAAAAGGGTGGGTAGTCTGAACTGTAGTTTGGTGCATAAGCACAGACAACAGTCAGAACCCGTCCCCCCACACGTAGGCAGAGGGAGGCTACCCTCTCGTCCACCAAGGTAAACCCCAATGTACAGACACCAAGATGGGGGGCAACTAGTATGCCCACCCCGCTCGGCGCCTCTCAGTGGGGGCAACTCCAGAGTGGTAGAGTGTCCAGCCCCTCTCAAGGAATCTGGTTCCAGAGCCAGACCCATGTATCGATGTGAGTCCGACTATATCTAGTCGAGGTGACATTCCACGTACCGAGAGCCAGCTTCTGTAGCCAAGGATCAGACCGCATCTGAGCCTTCGGCTTCCACCCATCACACATTGCACCTGACCCCTTTGGCTCTTCCCACAAGTGGTGAGCCCATTGGAAGGGGGACCCACCTTTTCTCTTTGGGCTGTGCCCGGCCGGGCTGGGTGAAAGCCCAGCCACCAGGCGCTCGCCGACGTGCCCCACCTCCAGACCTGGCTCCAGAGTGGGGCCCCGGTGACCCACATCCGGGTGAGTGAACACTGTGTCAATTTATATTATTCATCATAATGGGTCATTGGGCTGCTTTTGGTCTGATCCCTCACCTAGGACCTGTTTGCCATGAGTGACCCTACCAGAGGCATAAGCCTCAGACAATATAGCTCCTAGGATCATTGGGACACACAAACCCTCTCACCGCGGTAAGGTGGCAACCCAGGGAGGGGCGTCTGGCGCAATTACATGTGAAAACTCTCTCGAGATGTAATGGGCTGGAGACCAACAGCCAGTAACTCAATGTCATTTGTGCAGAGTTTATTTTTAATGGTCACATACGCTGGGTTGCACCATTTCTCATTATTAAACACAACCAGACCCCCACTCTTGCGCTTCACACTCCACGCTCCTGTCGGCCCACGTGAGTTTAAATTCTCCCAGTGAAACCTCAGTCAGCTATGAGCTCATCCGTCCACGTTTCCTTAAAAAATAACAGACTACACTGTCTGTAGTCTTGCTGCAACCTGGTCAGTGCTGTGAGCTTGTCCATCTTATTGAGAAGAGAACGGACATTTCCCATAATCACGGAGGGAAAGGGTGAGTGTAGGTTTCTGACAGAGAACCCAGCTTGCTGACTGGTGGACTGTCTTAGGCTGAATTTTTAAACTCTAAATAAGATGCACTAAAAAGCCATAATAATGACCACACATTTCTACAGCACTATTAGACACTCATTGATACAGTTTATCAGCAAAAAATAAGTTGATTTGGGGGTGACTTGCTCTTTAAGTGATGTCTGCCAATATAGTTAGTGGATAGACCAGGAGTCACAACAACTCATACAATCACGTGAATGTGGAAGTCACTCACCTGTTTTCTCTTTCTCATTGAAATCCTCTGGAATCCCAGCTCCTGAGGGGCATTGGCTCTGCATGTCTGGAAAGATGTCAGATTAGATGATTTAACACAAGTTTATCAATAATTTGAACTATGGCTATGACTATTTAGCAGAGTTATTAATAAAGTTAGCAAAGTTTGAAATATGAAGGGCAGTCTAAGGCACTCCTTTACATTATTCAAGCTGTCTAATCAGCCCCTTGATTTGCCACACCTTTGAGGTGGGATGGATTATCTTGGTAAAGAAAAAGTGCTCGAGAACACACATGTAGACAGATTTCAGAATAATATTTGAGGGTCATGGGTGTTTGGTGTATGTAGAAAAAGTTTCAACTGTTTGAGTTCAGCTCATGAAAAATGGGAGCAAAGACAAAAGTGTTGCGTTTATATTTTTGTTCAGTGTAGATAACCAATCTAGCAAAAAAGCCATGTTTGGTGTGTTACAGCTGGCCGTAAGAACTGGTTCTCTTAAAAGATCCAGGGTTCCCATCACTAGTTAAAAGCGTCCGGCATCCGGCCCAAAATGGGTCAATCCAATTGTGTGTCAGCACTTTGCTGTAGGGTGGGAGTTCGTTTTGACGATCGTATCAAGAGCCCTATCCTGGCAGCAGCCAGCTAGTGCCAGCCGGGCACTACCTTGCGCGTCCTTCAGTCAGTTCAAAATATTCTACCACACAGCCCTCCCTCTTTCAGCCGGTTTCTGCTGCAGAGAGTCCAGATCTAAATGTGTAGACTCTACACGAGGCTACACATAGAGATCTGGCTGCTGCTAGGTTAGGGTCTTACAGCTCGGCTCACTAAAATGAACCGGCTCTTTCGGCTCTTAAACAGCTCCTCATATTTTTCGTTTCCTAAATGAATTTATCACCAGAAATTATATAAAACTGTATGTAAACTGAATTACTAATCTACAATATACATTTTATCAAGTGTTTATTGTTTAAATAACTTATTTTATTCAACATGAAGCAGAGAGCTACATAAACACATTTTAAATGACAAAAACAAACTCTGCAAGTAAAATTTGTATTAGTTTTGAACTATTATAGCCTTTTGGATATATTTACCCTTTGCACAATCTACACTCTGTCTTTTAATTGTCACTGTAGTTAAAATTTGTCCAAACCTTGGTGCCTGTCCTGTTTTCACTCATGTCCTCACCTTTCTGAAGCTTTGTTTGATTTTCCTTTCTCCTCTTACAGATTTGTCCCCACCAATATTTACAGGTCTTATCAGTTAATGTAATTTGTCTCACAGGCATTTTGTGCATGCCACCCCTCTCCCTGCCTTCACAGCATCGGAGCTCAGTGAAGCTGATCTCCCCCACTTGAAAAGTAAAAGCAAATAGGTTTGTGCCACTGTCGCCCCAATTTTAACTGCACAAACGAAGAACTAAAATGTAGACTATTTTGGAATGTTTTGGAGCATCACACAACAATAAAACTTGTTATATCTCAGAAACCATAGCAACACAAATTATATTTCAACAGCACAAACCAGCACAAACATAGCACTAAAAAGTAGACTACTTTGAACTGTTTTGGTGCAGTCTGGGTTAGGGTTAAGAATAACCTATAAAATAAAGTGTAATATCTCAGAAACTAACCGCACAGCCTATTTGCTTTTACTGGAGGTCAGCTTCACTGAGGCCCGCTGCACATGTGCGCTCAAGTTTTGCTGTGTTCTAGTGGCTCCAGGGCCTGCGGGTACAGTCTATGTAACTCACTTTGACTTCTCCAAGAGGGAGCCAGTTCCTGCAGAAGGGACCTTTCTCCTAACAGTCACATAAACAAGTCGGCTCTGAGAGCCGTTTCGTTCGTGGCCAACACGTCACTAGTGGGTTTTTTTAAATGTCAAAAACTGATTATTGTATCCACATTGCCTATGAAAGATTAGATTTCCCAACAAAATAATATTTCTCTCTTTTTAGATTTCATTGTACACCTTCCATCACACTGAATCCTTTTTATAATGTTAATGAACCCTATCACAAAATAGAACAACACTGCTCTGGTTGAAATGTACAGCATTATTAATGTTACATAAGACAAAACCATGTCCCTGATACAAAATTACTGAAAACTACACTTTGAGTCCTCACAAATACAGCTCACTTCAGGCCCCGTAGCTTTACCATGCAGACAGCCACTTTGTTTTAATTTAAAAATAAGTTTTAAAAATGTAAGTAGGTAAAGCGTGTCTTTATTTCTTTAAACATACCTTAAAGTTGAAAGAAAACAATAGTCTCTGATAGAAAATTACCTAAAACTCACAAGCACAGCTCAATTCAGTTCAAATTGTTTTAGCATGATAAGAGCTGTAATTGTCTTATTAAAAAAAGTGTAAATGATTTCATGGAATATTTTAAATTATATGTTACCTTTTTGGGCTGTGGAGTTATTCCTCTTTTCCTCTGTAGAATTAGTCAAAGACTGACAAAGTTGGAGAGATCCAGGGCAGCTCCGGTACTTTCCATCTACAATGCACATGCTGCTTTCACGAACAATGAGACTGCAAACTTGATACATTAAAAATTTAGGGTTTTCCAGCTGATAATGTCTTAACAGACTTCAGGCATGAGCTAATTTCATGTGCAATATTTAAGCAATAATCATTTTACAGAAAACTCATAGCATTCACAAATAAACCTCTTTAGATGTTTTTATTTCAGTATAGTTGGACACACCAATTTTCCCTGAATGCATCATGAACTTTTGCTCCCCTGTCCAGTGCAGGTGCAGAGCCACTCCCCACCCCCACTCCCAAAAAGTCTGTTTCTGCTGAAAACTAAAATCACACTTGACCATGTGAGTCTCATATGTATATATTAGATATTTATTAATAAATATATGAGCATATATTTCAACAGCTTACACACACATACATACATACACACACATTATATATATAATATTTATCCTGTTCATTTAATTTATTTTTTATGTATTGGGGCTCAACCAATGAATCAACTGTGATGGTGCAGAGAACAAGAACGTTCATACCTACAAACTCTGAAGGGGTGAAAACTGTGACAAATAAAATCAACCCCTGTAAATGGTCCTTGCATGCTGCAGATGTGAATCAGTAAGTTTTATAGTGGCCTGGGGTGTCATTTATAAAGCTTGCTTACCCACAAAATGGGGTGCAAAACTGCAAAAGTAACTTGCCATTCAAACTTTGGGATTTATAAAGGAAAAAGTAGTGGGAAAATGTGGGCAACTTTGAGTTGACCTAAGGAGCTGGCTTACGCACATTTTGGACATGGAGAGTTTTTGGATTTTGGACAATGTTAAAAGTATAGGAGCTTTTTTGGGGACATTTGAGGGGGCTCTTTAGACTAAGAATGACATATCAGAATGCAGACACTACCGCCTTAAAGGGAGGGTTATGACGATGAAGTGACCTGATTTCTGACCATTTACATCACTCCTGTGACCCACACCGTGACCTCAAAATTAGTGGAAAAGGCCATGTTAAAGTATGGGATCTTTTTGAAGAACATTTGGGGGGGCTTTTTTGCGTATGAATGACATATCAGAATAAAGACATGACCGCCTCGAAGGGAGGGTTATGACGATGAAGTGACCTGATTTAAGACCCTTTACATCCCTCCTGTGACCCACACCTTGACCTCAAAATTAGTGGAAAAGGCAATGTTAAAGTATAGGAGCTTTTTGAAGTACGGGGGTGGGGGAATTTTTTGCGCATGAATGACATATCAGAATGTAGAAATGACCGCCTCAAAGGGAGGGTTATGATGATGAAGTCACCTGATTTAAGACCATTTACATCCCTCCTGTGACCCACACCGTGACCTCAAAATTAGTGGAAAAGGCAATGTTAAAGTATAGGAGCTTTTTGAAGTACGGGGGTGGGGGAATTTTTTGCGCATGAATGACGTATCAGAATGCAGACACTACTGCCTTAAAGGGAGGGTTATGACGATGAAGTGACCTGATTTCTGACCATTTACATCACTCCTGTGACTCACACACTGACCTCAAAATTAGTGGAAAAGGCAATGTTAAAGTATAGGATCTTTTTGAAGAACGTTTGGGGGGGCTTTTTTGCGTATGAATGACATATCAGAATAAAGACATGACCGCCTCGAAGGGAGGGTTATGATGATGAAGTGACTTGATTTAAGACCCTTTACATCATTCCTGTGACCCACGCCGTGACCTCAAAACTTGTGGAAAAGGCAATGTTAAAGTATAGGAGCTTTTTGAAGTATGGGGGTGGGGTCTTTTTTGCGCATGAATGACGTATCAGAATGCAGATATGACCGCCTCAAAGGGAGGGTTATGATGATGAAGTGACCTGATTTAAGACCCTTTACATTGCTCCTGTGACCCACACCGTGACCTCAAAATTAGTGGAAAAGGCAATGTTAAAGTATGGGATCTTTTTGATCTCATGACACATCTGCGTGACCATCACCCACAACTCTACAGTAAACGCAAGGCAAGTTAACGTTAGCGTTTTAACTAAAATGCGTGATCCGAGGATTTGGGTTGAGGGTGAATGCAACGAGTTGCTATATAAAGCAGCCGAAACACTGCAACCTGCATGTAAACCGTGTCGCAGACACCCCCATATTGAAATGACGCTATGCATTACGGGGCTCCCAGGGACAGTTAAGAGTTGGTCTCTCTCCGAGAATAATTATGAATTTAACAATGATTACTGCCTGATGACATTTTCCCAAATTTGCAAAGCTCACCGGAAGGACACAAACCGAGGACAATTTTTTCCTGATATTCAGGGTTTATGTAGTTGTCTGAAAATGTAACACGTTTAAAAAAATACCACGATAATACTGAAAACCGTGATAATTTTGGTCACAATAACCGTGAGGTTAAATTTTCACACCGTGACAATGCTAGACATGACCACCTCGAAGGGAGGGTTATGATGATGAAGTGACCTGAATTAAGACCCTTTACAACCCTCCTGTGACCCACACCGTGACCTCAAAATTAGTGGAAAAGGCAATGTTAAAGTATGGGATCTTTTTGAAGTACGGGGAAGGGGGAATTTTTTGCGCATGAATGACTATATAAAGCAGCTGCAGCACCGCTACCTGCATGTAAACCGTGTCGCGGACATCCCCATTTTGAAATGACGCTATGCATTACGGGGCTCCCAGGGACAGTTAAGAGTTGGTCTCTCTCCGAGAATAATTATGAATTTAACAATGATTACTGCCTGATGACATTTTCCCAAATTTGCAAAGCTCACCGGAAGGACACAAACCGAGGACAATTTTTTCCTGATATTCAGGGTTTATGTAGTTGTCTGAAAATGTAACACGTTTAAAAAAATACCACGATAATACCGAAAACCGTGATAATTTACGTCACAATAACCGTGAGGTTAAATTTTCACACCGTGACAATGCTAGACATGACCACCTCGAAGGGAGGGTTATGATGATGAAGTGACCTGATTTAAGACCCTTTACATCCCTCCTGTGACCCACACCGTGCCCTCAAAATTAGTGGAAAAGGCAATGTTAAAGTATGGGATCTTTTTGAAGTACGAGGAAGGGGGAATTTTTTGCGCATGAATGACTATATAAAGCAGCTGCAGCACCGCTACCTGCATGTAAACCGTGTCGCGGACATCCCCATTTTGAAATGACGCTATACATTACGGGGCTCCCTGGGACAGTTAAGAGTTGGTCTCTCTCCGAGAATGATTATGAATTTAACAATGATTACTGCCTGATGACATTTTCCCAAATCTGCAAAGCTCACCGGAAGGACACAAACCGAGGACAATTTTTCCCTGATATAGGGTTTATGACTCAAGTAAGGGTAAAAAAAAGTATCTGATTAGAAGGCTACTTGAGTACCGAGTATCATCTGATCTAATATTTTTAAAATGATGACATCAAGCAGACAAAAAATAAGAAGTTATGGGCAAATATGCTAGAAATGACCGCCTCGAAGGGAGGGTTATGAAGATGAAGTGACTTGATTTAAGACCCTTTACATCCCTCCTGTGACCCACACCGTGACCTCAAAATTAGTGGAAAAGGCAATGTTAAAATATGGGATCTTTTTGAAGAACATTTCGGGGGCTTTTTTTGTGTTTGAATGACTTATAAGAATAAAGACATGACCGCCTCGAAGGGAGGGTTATGATGATGAAGTGACCTGATTTAAGACCATTTACATCCCTCCTGTGACCCACACCGTGCCCTCAAAATTAGTGGAAAAGGCAATGTTAAAGTATAGGAGCTTTTTGAAGTACGAGGAAGGGGGATTTTTTTGCGCATGAATGACTATATAAAGCAGCTGCAGCACCGCTACCTGCATGTAAACCGTGTCGCGGACATCCCCATTTTGAAATGACGCTATGCATTACGGGGCTCCCAGGGACAGTTAAGAGTTGGTCTCTCTCCGAGAATAATTATGAATTTAACAATGATTACTGCCTGATGACATTTTCCCAAATTTGCAAAGCTCACCGGAAGGACACAAACCGAGGACAATTTTTTCCTGATATTCAGGGTTTATGTAGTTGTCTGAAAATGTAACACGTTTAAAAAAATACCACGATAATACCGAAAACCGTGATAATTTACGTCACAATAACCGTGAGGTTAAATTTTCACACCGTGACAATGCTAGACATGACCACCTCGAAGGGAGGGTTATGATGATGAAGTGACCTGATTTAAGACCCTTTACATCCCTCCTGTGACCCACACCGTGCCCTCAAAATTAGTGGAAAAGGCAATGTTAAAGTATGGGATCTTTTTGAAGTACGAGGAAGGGGGAATTTTTTGCGCATGAATGACTATATAAAGCAGCTGCAGCACCGCTACCTGCATGTAAACCGTGTCGCGGACATCCCCATTTTGAAATGACGCTATACATTACGGGGCTCCCTGGGACAGTTAAGAGTTGGTCTCTCTCCGAGAATGATTATGAATTTAACAATGATTACTGCCTGATGACATTTTCCCAAATCTGCAAAGCTCACCGGAAGGACACAAACCGAGGACAATTTTTCCCTGATATAGGGTTTATGACTCAAGTAAGGGTAAAAAAAAGTATCTGATTAGAAGGCTACTTGAGTACCGAGTATTATCTGATCTAATATTTTTAAAATGATGACATCAAGCAGACAAAAAATAAGAAGTTATGGGCAAATATGCTAGAAATGACCGCCTCGAAGGGAGGGTTATGAAGATGAAGTGACTTGATTTAAGACCCTTTACATCCCTCCTGTGACCCACACCGTGACCTCAAAATTAGTGGAAAAGGCAATGTTAAAATATGGGATCTTTTTGAAGAACATTTCGGGGGCTTTTTTTGTGTATGAATGACTTATAAGAATAAAGACATGACCGCCTCGAAGGGAGGGTTATGATGATGAAGTGACCTGATTTAAGACCATTTACATCCCTCCTGTGACCCACACCGTGCCCTCAAAATTAGTGGAAAAGGCAATGTTAAAGTATAGGAGCTTTTTGAAGTACGAGGAAGGGGGAATTTTTTGCGCATGAATGACTATATAAAGCAGCTGCAGCACCGCTACCTGCATGTAAACCGTGTCGCGGACATCCCCATTTTGAAATGACGCTATGCATTACGGGGCTCCCAGGGACAGTTAAGAGTTGGTCTCTCTCCGAGAATAATTATGAATTTAACAATGATTACTGCCTGATGACATTTTCCCAAATTTGCAAAGCTCACCGGAAGGACACAAACCGAGGACAATTTTTTCCTGATATTCAGGGTTTATGTAGTTGTCTGAAAATGTAACACGTTTAAAAAAATACCACGATAATACCGAAAACCGTGATAATTTACGTCACAATAACCGTGAGGTTAAATTTTCACACCGTGACAATGCTAGACATGACCACCTCGAAGGGAGGGTTATGATGATGAAGTGACCTGATTTAAGACCCTTTACATCCCTCCTGTGACCCACACCGTGCCCTCAAAATTAGTGGAAAAGGCAATGTTAAAGTATGGGATCTTTTTGAAGTACGAGGAAGGGGGAATTTTTTGCGCATGAATGACTATATAAAGCAGCTGCAGCACCGCTACCTGCATGTAAACCGTGTCGCGGACATCCCCATTTTGAAATGACGCTATACATTACGGGGCTCCCTGGGACAGTTAAGAGTTGGTCTCTCTCCGAGAATGATTATGAATTTAACAATGATTACTGCCTGATGACATTTTCCCAAATCTGCAAAGCTCACCGGAAGGACACAAACCGAGGACAATTTTTCCCTGATATAGGGTTTATGACTCAAGTAAGGGTAAAAAAAAGTATCTGATTAGAAGGCTACTTGAGTACCGAGTATCATCTGATCTAATATTTTTAAAATGATGACATCAAGCAGACAAAAAATAAGAAGTTATGGGCAAATATGCTAGAAATGACCGCCTCGAAGGGAGGGTTATGAAGATGAAGTGACTTGATTTAAGACCCTTTACATCCCTCCTGTGACCCACACCGTGACCTCAAAATTAGTGGAAAAGGCAATGTTAAAATATGGGATCTTTTTGAAGAACATTTCGGGGGCTTTTTTTGTGTATGAATGACTTATAAGAATAAAGACATGACCGCCTCGAAGGGAGGGTTATGATGATGAAGTGACCTGATTTAAGACCATTTACATCCCTCCTGTGACCCACACCGTGCCCTCAAAATTAGTGGAAAAGGCAATGTTAAAGTATAGGAGCTTTTTGAAGTACGGGGGTGGGGGAATTTTTTGCGCATGAATGACATATCAGAATGTAGAAATGACCGCCTCAAATGGAGGGTTATGATGATGAAGTGACCTGATTTAAGACCATTTACATCCCTCCTGTGACCCACACCGTGCCCTCAAAATTAGTGGAAAAGGCAATGTTAAAGTATGGGATCTTTTTGAAGTACGAGGAAGGGGGAATTTTTTGCGCATGAATGACTATATAAAGCAGCTGCAGCACCGCTACCTGCATGTAAACCGTGTCGCGGACATCCCCATTTTGAAATGACGCTATACATTACGGGGCTCCCTGGGACAGTTAAGAGTTGGTCTCTCTCCGAGAATGATTATGAATTTAACAATGATTACTGCCTGATGACATTTTCCCAAATCTGCAAAGCTCACCGGAAGGACACAAACCGAGGACAATTTTTCCCTGATATAGGGTTTATGACTCAAGTAAGGGTGAAAAAAAGTATCTGATTAGAAGGCTACTTGAGTACCGAGTATCATCTGATCTAATATTTTTAAAATGATGACATCAAGCAGACAAAAAATAAGAAGTTATGGGCAAATATGCTAGAAATGACCGCCTCGAAGGGAGGGTTATGAAGATGAAGTGACTTGATTTAAGACCCTTTACATCCCTCCTGTGACCCACACCGTGACCTCAAAATTAGTGGAAAAGGCAATGTTAAAATATGGGATCTTTTTGAAGAACATTTCGGGGGCTTTTTTTGTGTATGAATGACTTATAAGAATAAAGACATGACCGCCTCGAAGGGAGGGTTATGATGATGAAGTGACCTGATTTAAGACCATTTACATCCCTCCTGTGACCCACACCGTGCCCTCAAAATTAGTGGAAAAGGCAATGTTAAAGTATAGGAGCTTTTTGAAGTACGGGGGTGGGGGAATTTTTTGCGCATGAATGACATATCAGAATGTAGAAATGACCGCCTCAAATGGAGGGTTATGATGATGAAGTGACCTGATTTAAGACCATTTACATCCCTCCTGTGACCCACACCGTGCCCTCAAAATTAGTGGAAAAGGCAATGTTAAAGTATGGGATCTTTTTGAAGTACGAGGAAGGGGGAATTTTTTGCGCATGAATGACTATATAAAGCAGCTGCAGCACCGCTACCTGCATGTAAACCGTGTCGCGGACATCCCCATTTTGAAATGACGCTATACATTACGGGGCTCCCTGGGACAGTTAAGAGTTGGTCTCTCTCCGAGAATGATTATGAATTTAACAATGATTACTGCCTGATGACATTTTCCCAAATCTGCAAAGCTCACCGGAAGGACACAAACCGAGGACAATTTTTCCCTGATATAGGGTTTATGACTCAAGTAAGGGTAAAAAAAAGTATCTGATTAGAAGGCTACTTGAGTACCGAGTATCATCTGATCTAATATTTTTAAAATGATGACATCAAGCAGACAAAAAATAAGAAGTTATGGGCAAATATGCTAGAAATGACCGCCTCGAAGGGAGGGTTATGAAGATGAAGTGACTTGATTTAAGACCCTTTACATCCCTCCTGTGACCCACACCGTGACCTCAAAATTAGTGGAAAAGGCAATGTTAAAATATGGGATCTTTTTGAAGAACATTTCGGGGGCTTTTTTTGTGTATGAATGACTTATAAGAATAAAGACATGACCGCCTCGAAGGGAGGGTTATGATGATGAAGTGACCTGATTTAAGACCATTTACATCCCTCCTGTGACCCACACCGTGCCCTCAAAATTAGTGGAAAAGGCAATGTTAAAGTATAGGAGCTTTTTGAAGTACGGGGGTGGGGGAATTTTTTGCGCATGAATGACATATCAGAATGTAGAAATGACCGCCTCAAATGGAGGGTTATGATGATGAAGTGACCTGATTTAAGACCATTTACATCCCTCCTGTGACCCACACCGTGCCCTCAAAATTAGTGGAAAAGGCAATGTTAAAGTATGGGATCTTTTTGAAGTACGAGGAAGGGGGAATTTTTTGCGCATGAATGACTATATAAAGCAGCTGCAGCACCGCTACCTGCATGTAAACCGTGTCGCGGACATCCCCATTTTGAAATGACGCTATACATTACGGGGCTCCCTGGGACAGTTAAGAGTTGGTCTCTCTCCGAGAATGATTATGAATTTAACAATGATTACTGCCTGATGACATTTTCCCAAATCTGCAAAGCTCACCGGAAGGACACAAACCGAGGACAATTTTTCCCTGATATAGGGTTTATGACTCAAGTAAGGGTGAAAAAAAGTATCTGATTAGAAGGCTACTTGAGTACCGAGTATCATCTGATCTAATATTTTTAAAATGATGACATCAAGCAGACAAAAAATAAGAAGTTATGGGCAAATATGCTAGAAATGACCGCCTCGAAGGGAGGGTTATGAAGATGAAGTGACTTGATTTAAGACCCTTTACATCCCTCCTGTGACCCACACCGTGACCTCAAAATTAGTGGAAAAGGCAATGTTAAAATATGGGATCTTTTTGAAGAACATTTCGGGGGCTTTTTTTGTGTATGAATGACTTATAAGAATAAAGACATGACCGCCTCGAAGGGAGGGTTATGATGATGAAGTGACCTGATTTAAGACCATTTACATCCCTCCTGTGACCCACACCGTGCCCTCAAAATTAGTGGAAAAGGCAATGTTAAAGTATAGGAGCTTTTTGAAGTACGGGGGTGGGGGAATTTTTTGCGCATGAATGACATATCAGAATGTAGAAATGACCGCCTCAAATGGAGGGTTATGATGATGAAGTGACCTGATTTAAGACCATTTACATCCCTCCTGTGACCCACACCGTGCCCTCAAAATTAGTGGAAAAGGCAATGTTAAAGTATGGGATCTTTTTGAAGTACGAGGAAGGGGGAATTTTTTGCGCATGAATGACTATATAAAGCAGCTGCAGCACCGCTACCTGCATGTAAACCGTGTCGCGGACATCCCCATTTTGAAATGACGCTATACATTACGGGGCTCCCTGGGACAGTTAAGAGTTGGTCTCTCTCCGAGAATGATTATGAATTTAACAATGATTACTGCCTGATGACATTTTCCCAAATCTGCAAAGCTCACCGGAAGGACACAAACCGAGGACAATTTTTCCCTGATATAGGGTTTATGACTCAAGTAAGGGTAAAAAAAAGTATCTGATTAGAAGGCTACTTGAGTACCGAGTATCATCTGATCTAATATTTTTAAAATGATGACATCAAGCAGACAAAAAATAAGAAGTTATGGGCAAATATGCTAGAAATGACCGCCTCGAAGGGAGGGTTATGAAGATGAAGTGACTTGATTTAAGACCCTTTACATCCCTCCTGTGACCCACACCGTGACCTCAAAATTAGTGGAAAAGGCAATGTTAAAATATGGGATCTTTTTGAAGAACATTTCGGGGGCTTTTTTTGTGTATGAATGACTTATAAGAATAATGACATGACCGCCTCGAAGGGAGGGTTATGATGATGAAGTGACCTGATTTAAGACCATTTACATCCCTCCTGTGACCCACACCGTGCCCTCAAAATTAGTGGAAAAGGCAATGTTAAAGTATAGGAGCTTTTTGAAGTACGGGGGTGGGGGAATTTTTTGCGCATGAATGACATATCAGAATGTAGAAATGACCGCCTCAAATGGAGGGTTATGATGATGAAGTGACCTGATTTAAGACCATTTACATCCCTCCTGTGACCCACACCGTGCCCTCAAAATTAGTGGAAAAGGCAATGTTAAAGTATGGGATCTTTTTGAAGTACGAGGAAGGGGGAATTTTTTGCGCATGAATGACTATATAAAGCAGCTGCAGCACCGCTACCTGCATGTAAACCGTGTCGCGGACATCCCCATTTTGAAATGACGCTATACATTACGGGGCTCCCTGGGACAGTTAAGAGTTGGTCTCTCTCCGAGAATGATTATGAATTTAACAATGATTACTGCCTGATGACATTTTCCCAAATCTGCAAAGCTCACCGGAAGGACACAAACCGAGGACAATTTTTCCCTGATATAGGGTTTATGACTCAAGTAAGGGTGAAAAAAAGTATCTGATTAGAAGGCTACTTGAGTACCGAGTATCATCTGATCTAATATTTTTAAAATGATGACATCAAGCAGACAAAAAATAAGAAGTTATGGGCAAATATGCTAGAAATGACCGCCTCGAAGGGAGGGTTATGAAGATGAAGTGACTTGATTTAAGACCCTTTACATCCCTCCTGTGACCCACACCGTGACCTCAAAATTAGTGGAAAAGGCAATGTTAAAATATGGGATCTTTTTGAAGAACATTTCGGGGGCTTTTTTTGTGTATGAATGACTTATAAGAATAAAGACATGACCGCCTCGAAGGGAGGGTTATGATGATGAAGTGACCTGATTTAAGACCATTTACATCCCTCCTGTGACCCACACCGTGCCCTCAAAATTAGTGGAAAAGGCAATGTTAAAGTATAGGAGCTTTTTGAAGTACGGGGGTGGGGGAATTTTTTGCGCATGAATGACATATCAGAATGTAGAAATGACCGCCTCAAATGGAGGGTTATGATGATGAAGTGACCTGATTTAAGACCATTTACATCCCTCCTGTGACCCACACCGTGCCCTCAAAATTAGTGGAAAAGGCAATGTTAAAGTATGGGATCTTTTTGAAGTACGAGGAAGGGGGAATTTTTTGCGCATGAATGACTATATAAAGCAGCTGCAGCACCGCTACCTGCATGTAAACCGTGTCGCGGACATCCCCATTTTGAAATGACGCTATACATTACGGGGCTCCCTGGGACAGTTAAGAGTTGGTCTCTCTCCGAGAATGATTATGAATTTAACAATGATTACTGCCTGATGACATTTTCCCAAATCTGCAAAGCTCACCGGAAGGACACAAACCGAGGACAATTTTTCCCTGATATAGGGTTTATGACTCAAGTAAGGGTAAAAAAAAGTATCTGATTAGAAGGCTACTTGAGTACCGAGTATCATCTGATCTAATATTTTTAAAATGATGACATCAAGCAGACAAAAAATAAGAAGTTATGGGCAAATATGCTAGAAATGACCGCCTCGAAGGGAGGGTTATGAAGATGAAGTGACTTGATTTAAGACCCTTTACATCCCTCCTGTGACCCACACCGTGACCTCAAAATTAGTGGAAAAGGCAATGTTAAAATATGGGATCTTTTTGAAGAACATTTCGGGGGCTTTTTTTGTGTATGAATGACTTATAAGAATAATGACATGACCGCCTCGAAGGGAGGGTTATGATGATGAAGTGACCTGATTTAAGACCATTTACATCCCTCCTGTGACCCACACCGTGCCCTCAAAATTAGTGGAAAAGGCAATGTTAAAGTATAGGAGCTTTTTGAAGTACGGGGGTGGGGGAATTTTTTGCGCATGAATGACATATCAGAATGTAGAAATGACCGCCTCAAATGGAGGGTTATGATGATGAAGTGACCTGATTTAAGACCATTTACATCCCTCCTGTGACCCACACCGTGCCCTCAAAATTAGTGGAAAAGGCAATGTTAAAGTATGGGATCTTTTTGAAGTACGAGGAAGGGGGAATTTTTTGCGCATGAATGACTATATAAAGCAGCTGCAGCACCGCTACCTGCATGTAAACCGTGTCGCGGACATCCCCATTTTGAAATGACGCTATACATTACGGGGCTCCCTGGGACAGTTAAGAGTTGGTCTCTCTCCGAGAATGATTATGAATTTAACAATGATTACTGCCTGATGACATTTTCCCAAATCTGCAAAGCTCACCGGAAGGACACAAACCGAGGACAATTTTTCCCTGATATAGGGTTTATGACTCAAGTAAGGGTAAAAAAAAGTATCTGATTAGAAGGCTACTTGAGTACCGAGTATCATCTGATCTAATATTTTTAAAATGATGACATCAAGCAGACAAAAAATAAGAAGTTATGGGCAAATATGCTAGAAATGACCGCCTCGAAGGGAGGGTTATGAAGATGAAGTGACTTGATTTAAGACCCTTTACATCCCTCCTGTGACCCACACCGTGACCTCAAAATTAGTGGAAAAGGCAATGTTAAAATATGGGATCTTTTTGAAGAACATTTCGGGGGCTTTTTTTGTGTATGAATGACTTATAAGAATAAAGACATGACCGCCTCGAAGGGAGGGTTATGATGATGAAGTGACCTGATTTAAGACCATTTACATCCCTCCTGTGACCCACACCGTGCCCTCAAAATTAGTGGAAAAGGCAATGTTAAAGTATAGGAGCTTTTTGAAGTACGGGGGTGGGGGAATTTTTTGCGCATGAATGACATATCAGAATGTAGAAATGACCGCCTCAAATGGAGGGTTATGATGATGAAGTGACCTGATTTAAGACCATTTACATCCCTCCTGTGACCCACACCGTGCCCTCAAAATTAGTGGAAAAGGCAATGTTAAAGTATGGGATCTTTTTGAAGTACGAGGAAGGGGGAATTTTTTGCGCATGAATGACTATATAAAGCAGCTGCAGCACCGCTACCTGCATGTAAACCGTGTCGCGGACATCCCCATTTTGAAATGACGCTATACATTACGGGGCTCCCTGGGACAGTTAAGAGTTGGTCTCTCTCCGAGAATGATTATGAATTTAACAATGATTACTGCCTGATGACATTTTCCCAAATCTGCAAAGCTCACCGGAAGGACACAAACCGAGGACAATTTTTCCCTGATATAGGGTTTATGACTCAAGTAAGGGTAAAAAAAAGTATCTGATTAGAAGGCTACTTGAGTACCGAGTATCATCTGATCTAATATTTTTAAAATGATGACATCAAGCAGACAAAAAATAAGAAGTTATGGGCAAATATGCTAGAAATGACCGCCTCGAAGGGAGGGTTATGAAGATGAAGTGACTTGATTTAAGACCCTTTACATCCCTCCTGTGACCCACACCGTGACCTCAAAATTAGTGGAAAAGGCAATGTTAAAATATGGGATCTTTTTGAAGAACATTTCGGGGGCTTTTTTTGTGTATGAATGACTTATAAGAATAAAGACATGACCGCCTCGAAGGGAGGGTTATGATGATGAAGTGACCTGATTTAAGACCATTTACATCCCTCCTGTGACCCACACCGTGCCCTCAAAATTAGTGGAAAAGGCAATGTTAAAGTATAGGAGCTTTTTGAAGTACGGGGGTGGGGGAATTTTTTGCGCATGAATGACATATCAGAATGTAGAAATGACCGCCTCAAATGGAGGGTTATGATGATGAAGTGACCTGATTTAAGACCATTTACATCCCTCCTGTGACCCACACCGTGCCCTCAAAATTAGTGGAAAAGGCAATGTTAAAGTATGGGATCTTTTTGAAGTACGAGGAAGGGGGAATTTTTTGCGCATGAATGACTATATAAAGCAGCTGCAGCACCGCTACCTGCATGTAAACCGTGTCGCGGACATCCCCATTTTAAAATGACGCTATACATTACGGGGCTCCCAGGGACAGTTAAGAGTTGGTCTCTCTCCGAGAATAATTATGAATTTAACAATGATTACTGCCTGATGACATTTTCCCAAATCTGCAAAGCTCACCGGAAGGACACAAACCGAGGACAATTTTTTCCTGATATAGGGTTTATGACTCAAGTAAGGGTAAAAAAAAGTATCTGATTAGAAGGCTACTTGAGTACCCAGTATCATCTGATCTAATATTTTTAAAATGATGACATCAAACAGACAAAAAATAAGAAGTTATGGGCAAATATGCTAGAAATGACCGCCTCGAAGGGAGGGTTATGATGATGAAGTGACCTGATTTAAGACCCTTTACATCCCTCCTGTGACCCACACTGTGACCTCAAAATTAGTGGAAAAGGCAATGTTAAAATATGGGATTTTTTGAAGAACATTTCGGGGGTTTTTTTGTGTATGAATGACTTATAAGAATAAAGACATGACCGCCTCGAAGGGAGGGTTATGATGATGAAGTGACCTGATTTAAGAGCCCTCTACATCCCTCCTGTGACCCACACCGTGACCTCAAAATTAGTAGAAAAGGCAATGTTAAAGTTTAGGAGCTTTTTTGAGTACATTTGAGGGGGCTCTTTAGACTAAGAATGACGTATCAGAATGCAGACAATACCGCCTTAAAGGGAGGGTTATGACGATGAAGTTACCTGATTTCTGACCATTTACATCACTCCTGTGACCCACACCGTAACCTCAAATTTAGTGGAAAAGGCCATGTTAAAGTATGGGATCTTTTTGAAGAACATTTGGGGGGGCTTTTTTTCCTTTTGAATGACATATCAGAATAAAGACATGACCGCCTCGAAGGGAGGGTTATGACGATGAAGTGACCTGATTTAAGACCCTTTACATCCCTCCTGTGACCCACACCGTGACCTCAAAAATAGTGGAAAATGCCATGTTAAAGTATGGGATCTTTTTGAAGTACGAGGAAGGGGGAATTTTTTGCGCATGAATGACTATATAAAGCAGCTGCAGCACCGCTACCTGCATGTAAACCGTGTCGCGGACATCCCCATTTTGAAATGACGCTATGCATTACGGGGCTCCCAGGGACAGTTAAGAGTTGGTCTCTCTCCGAGAATAATTATGAATTTAACAATGATTACTGCCTGATGACATTTCCCAAATTTGCAAAGCTCACCGGAAGGACACAAACCGAGGACAATTTTTTCCTGATATAGGGTTTATTACTCAAGTAAGGGTAAAAAAAAGTATCTGATTAGAAGGCTACTTGAGTACCGAGTATCATCTGATCTAATATTTTTAAAATGATGACATCAAACAAACAAAAAATAAGAAGTTATGGGCAAATATTGTATTTTAAATACTAAAGGGGAAAAATGTAAACAAATAAACAACATAATTACAAAATAACAAATTTTAGGCAAAATTTAGACACAAACTGAGGACAATATTTTCCTGATATACAGGGTTTATGTAGTTGTCTGAAAATGTAACACGTTTAAAAAAAATACCACGATTATACCGAAAACAGTGATAATTTTGGTCACAATAACCGTGAGGTTAAATTTTCACACCGTGACAATGCTAGACATGACCACCTCGAAGGGAGGGTTATGATGATGAAGTGACCTGATTTAAGACCCTTTACATCCTTCCTGTGACCCACACCGTGACCTCAAAATTAGTGGAAGAGGCCATGTTAAAGTATGGGATCTTTTTGAAGTACGGGGATGGTGGAATTTTTTGTGCATGAATGACTATATAAAGCAGCTGCAGCACCGCTACCTGCATGTAAACCGTGTCGCAGACACCTCCATATTGAAATGACGCTATGCATTACGGGGCTCCCAGGGACAGTTAAGAGTTGGTCTCTCTCCGAGAATAATTATGAATTTAACAATGATTACTGCCTGATGACATTTTCCCAAATTTGCAAAGCTCACCGGAAGGACAAAAACCGAGGACAATTTTTTCCTGATATACAGGGTTTATGTAGTTGTCTGAAAATGTAACACGTTTAAAAAAAATACCATGATAATACCGAAAACCGTGATAATTTTGGTCACAATAACCGTGAGGTTAAATTTTCACACCGTGACAATGCTAGACATGACCACCTCGAAGGGAGGGTATATGATGATGAAGTGACCTGATTTAAGACCCTTTACATCCCTCCTGTGACCCACACCGTGACCTCAAAATTAGTGGAAAAGGCAATGTTAAAGTATGGGATCTTTTTGAAGTACGGGGATGGGGGAATTTTTTGCGCATGAATGACTATATAAAGCAGCTGCAGCACCGCTACCTGCATGTAAACCGTGTCACGGACATCCCCATTTTGAAATGACGCTATGCATTACGGGGCTCCCAGGGACAGTAAAGAGTTGGTCTCTCTGCGAGAATAATTATGAATTTAACAATGATTACTGCCTGATGACATTTTCCCAAATCTGCAAAGCTCACCGAAAGGACACAAACCGAGGACAATTTTTTCCTGATATAGGGTTTATTACTCAAGAAAGGGTAAAAAAAAGTATCTGATTAGAAGGCTACTTGAGTACCGAGTATCATCTGATCTAATATTTTTAAATTGATGACATCAAACAGACAAAAAATAAGAAGTTGTGGGCAAATAATGTATTTTAAATACTAAAGGGGAAAAATGTAAACAAATAAACAACATAATTACAAAATAACAAATTTTAGGCAAAATTTAGACACAAACTGAGGACAATATTTTCCTGACATACAGGGTTTATGTAGTTGTCTGAAAATGTAACACGTTTAAAAAAATACCGCGATAATACCGAAAACCGTGATAATTTTGGTCACAATAACCGTGAGGTTAAATTTTCACACCGTGACAATGCTAGACATGACCACCTCGAAGGGAGGGTTATGATGATGAAGTGACCTGATTTAAGACCCTTTACATCCCTCCTGTGACCCACACCATGACCTCAAAATTAGTGAAAAAGGCAATGTTAAAGTATAGGAGCTTTTTAGAGTACATTTGAGGGGGCTCTTTAGACTAGGAATGACATATCAGATTGCAGACACTAACGCCTTAAAGGGAGGGTTATGACAATGAAGTGACCTGATTTCTGACCAGTTACATCACTCCTGTGACCCACACCGTGACCTTAAAATTAGTGGAAAAGGCAATGTTAAAGTATAGGAGCTTTTTGAAGCACGGGACTTGGGGGGGCTTTTTAGACTAGGAGAGACATACCAGAACGCAAACACTATCGTCTTAAAGGGAGGGTCAGAACACTATTACTAAAACAATAATTTCATCCAACCATTCATCCATTTTCATCCGCTTATCCTGAGTTGAGGCAGCAGCCTAAGCCATGAGGCCCAGCTGTCCTGAGAGAGAGTTTGGAGAAAATCACAATTTCCCATTGAAAGTGGGGATTTTTGGTTAGGGTTAGGGTTTACAACATATGTGAATTTCGTGTCCCTATGTAGAATATAACTATTTTTAATAATTTAAAAGCAACTGGACGTTTGGGCCAAACCCTAGGCCCCAAACGAAGCCTGACCTATATTTGTGCCCCTTTTTGGCCGCCGTTCGGCCCACGTTGGTTTGATGCACACAAAAGTTGTTTTGGTGCATCCCGATGCTGGCGCGACCCACAGGTTTTGAATTTGTGCCGGTCGCATTGTTGTAAAGGTTTGTTTGGGCCCAGAGGGCAGTTTCCCCGCCATTTTTGCCATGTGCTCGCAAATGTGTTATTTTTCAACCGATTTTCACCAAACAAACACCGATTCGGCATGCCACCGGCACCCCGAGCTAGCCCAGGCGGATTGGTAGCCATTGCATCGTTCTGGTGGTGTTCTGGGTCAGAGGTCACAACGTTTTGGTACATGCAGAAAAAAGGAAGGTTTTGGTCTGAAAAACAATGTTCTCTTCAACCTAGAGACTTGAACCTTTTACTGTGTCTTTACATAGCTGGCAACTCCAAAATATTCAAGTGTCAAGTTGCTGTCTCATTCAAAAGGGTCATATATGCAGAAAAAAGGAATGATTTGGGCTGAAAAACATGGTTCTCTTCAACCTAGAGAATTGAAACTTTAACTATATCTTTACATAGCTGACAGCTCCAACATATTCAAGTTTCAAGTTGCTGTCTCATTCAGAAGGGCCAGAGTTTAGAGCCTATATTGGCTATAGTGTATTATTTAATATGATTTAACAATGAATTTGAATTTATTATTATTGTAATTATTTTTATTTTATATGAATATAAGGAGCAGAATTAGTCATTAGAATTAAATGTTAACCGAGAATTAATTTAAAATATTTTGTCTAAACTTATAAATCCATGTAGTTTTTAAGTTTCATTTCATTTCACTTACTTATCAAGCAGGTCACATAACTACAAAAGCCAATCAGAAAAATCCATGGCCTCAGCCAATCAGAAAATTGGAGCAAAAAATTCAAGTCCAGAGCTGCAGTACTAGTGTGTGTCCACTAGGTGAGCTCAAGAGTTGATTCCAAAACACACATGTCAGTAATTACTATTTTTCTGAGGTATTTTTCTGAAACTTTGCCAGAACACGTTTGAGTGTACTTAAAGAAGATTTAAGGCAAAATTTTGTGAGGACATGGCAAAATGTCCTCACAAAGGAAAATGTCCTCACAGTACAGGTCGTTTGTCAAGCGTACGTCCTCACAAGTATAGTCATACAAACACACACACACACACTTGTGCAAAACTTACCTGGCGTATCTTGTTGGGGAGATGTGGCAGCTGGCTGTCCCTCATCAAGTTCACATATACTGACTGGTAGGTCTCTCTATTGACAGAAAATGGAAGCATAACTCACCACATGCTATATGGAACAATTCCCATATTCTGTGAAAATACTATTTAACAATTTTTTATTGATTTTCTTCATTTGGGTACCAACACATATAATGAAAATAACTCCACTCAAATCATAAAAAAAAAAGACAAGAGACAATTATGTGGCATAAATATACAGATAAACACAAACATGAAAACATTGTGCCCAATACCAATTTTCATTTCCCTTCTGTTAGCAAACCTGAATTCATGGTATGTTTGAAGTAGAACAAAAAATAAATAAATAATGGAGTGAAATAAAGTGTAAAAAAAAGAGAAAAAACAAGCAAAAAAACATACACCACCTGCATACATTAACAATATCAAATTACTTTGTCGTTTCACATTGTATTACCTGTTTCCAAAAAAGCAAAAAATAACTTACAGATCTCATCAAATTTCTCTAACATATGTTTTGTAAAATAGCTTATTCGTTCTAAAGCCACAAAGGATGTCATAGCTTCCAACCAGTCTGAAGTTGCACAAATGTTAGGTTTTTTCCAGCAACGTGCAATACATCTTTTAACCTCCAATAGGCAAATATCCATAAGATGTTTTTTAGAATTAGAAAGGATAAAGTTGTTAGGATATATGTTTAAAATACACAACTTAGGGTCTACAGGTATTACTTCATTAATTATTTTACCAATAATTAAAAGAGTCTCCTTCCAAAAATGTAATATTGGTTGACATTCCCACAGACAATGAAATAAGGATCCCCTTTGAGACTTACATTTAATACATGTGTCAGGTACATCAGGGTTGAACTTATGTAACTTAGTTGGTGTGATATATTGTCTGGTCATCCATTTGTACTGAAGTAATTTGGAGTTTGTATTAACAGTCTGGGTCTTAATTAATGAACAAGTTTCTGTCCACTCTTCCTCTGATATGGTTCCACCCATATCGGAGTTCCAGGCTCTGAAGATGCTCATTGATGAATCCTCAGAACTTTTAATTATCTCATTGTATTTAATGGAAATCTGTACCTTACCTGACTTGTATTTAGCCACAATCTCATCTAAAGTTGATGGTGCAGGTGGGGCAAGGTTGCCATTTTGACTTGATTTAATGAAGTTTCTGACTTGAAGATATTTAAAAAAGTGTTTTGGGGGAATACTAAAGTTAGTCACCAGGTCTTGGAAAGTTCTCATATTCTTTCCTTTATATAAATCAGAGATTGTTGCTAGTCCTTTTAGAGACCAAGTTTTAAATCCTGGGTCGTTTCTCCCTGGAGGAAATTCTTCATTGCCAAAAATTGGCGTAAGAGGGAATAGCTGTCTAGTCCCATCAAGGCAGTTACCTACCTCATGCCATATTTTAATTTTATTTTTTTTAAATGGGTTTTTGGTTACTTTCAACAATTTCTTTATATTTGATGAATATATATAAAGGTTTGGAGAAATTGCAATATTTTGAGCCTCAATATTGACCCAAGCTGGGGATTTATTTATTGGTTCAAAGTAAAACATACCCATCCTAATTTGAGCTGCCCAGAAGTACCATAATAAGTTTGGAACCTGCAATCCTCCTCTATCATATGGTAAATATAATAATGAAAGTCTAAGTCGTGGTCGTTTATTGTTCCAAATAAAGTTGGTGAATGTTTTATTCAAAGATTTAAAATAACTAAGAGGTGGGGAGAGTGGAATAGACTGAAAAAGGTATAAAAACCTACTAAGAACTGACATTTTCAAAATATTTATACGACCTATCATAGAAATAGGCAATGTTGTCCATTTATTAATTTGTTCGGAAATTATATTTGCTAAAGGTGTATAATTGGCTGAGATTATTTTTTCTATTGTAGGGGTAATTTTAACTCCTAAGTACGAAAACCCATATTTTGAGGTGGAAAAATAAGTTTTGATTGGGGGATTTAGTCTCTCTTTATCAGATAGGAACATTATTACTGATTTGTCATTATTTACTTTGTAACCTGAAAAAGTACCAAAAGTTGTTATCAAGGTATGTGAGTTTGGGAGTGATCTTTTTAAATTAGTACAGAATAATCTAATATCATCTGCATACAAGGAAATTTTGTGTTCCATATTATTAGTTTTTATTCCTGTTATGTTCCCTCGTTTGCGAATGGCCATAGCGAGAGGTTCAATGGCCAAAACAAATAGCAATGGGGAAAGGGGACAGCCCTGTCTTGTTCCTCGATTTAAATTAAAAGGTGCGGAAACAAGTCCATTAGTCATTATTTTGGCCTGTGGGTTGGAATATAAAAGTCTAATCCATTTAAGAAAATTCGGACCTAAACCAAACCTCTGCAGAACTTCAAATAAATATTCCCACTCTATCCTGTCAAACGCTTTCTCAGCGTCTAAAGATAGGACTGAGTGGTCTAGAGAGCCTGCTTTCTCATATATAATATTGAGAAGTCTTCTTATATATGGAGACCATAGCGGCCTCGCACAAATCCACACTGGTCTGGGTGAACTATGCAGGGAATGACCTCCTTTAGTCTGCTTGCCAAAGCTTTACACAAAATTTTCAAATCATTATTGAGTAGTGATATTGGTCTATAAGATCCACAATGAGTGGGTGTCTTTCCAGGTTTTAATATCAACGAAATCATTGCCGTGTTTAGTGATGTAGGGAATAAATCCCTGTTATAAGATTCTTTAAACATTTCGAGCAAAGGAAGAATTAACTTAACTTTAAAAATTTTATATATTTCTATTGGAATTGCATCAGGTCCAGGCGCTTTTCCACTAGGCGAATTTGCTATGGCTTCTGATAGTTCTTGCAAACTTAGATCCATTTCTAACGTTGCCAAGGCTTCATTCTCCACGGTGTTAAAATCTATTGAGTCTAGGAAATCTTTCTGTGAGGAAGAGTCATATTCAGATGCATAAAGTTTTTCATAGAACGTTCGAAACGTATCATTAATTTCTATTGAATTAGTAGTCAACACCTCACCTTCCATCATGACCGAGTTTATTACCCTCTCACTCTGTACCTGTTTGATTCACCAAGCTAATAATTTTCCAGCCCTTTCTCCCTGCTCGTAGTAAGATTGTTTTAGTTTGAGAAGACTTGTAGCTTTTCTAGTAGAAAGCAGGTTATATTCTGCTTTGTATTGATTAAGTTCAGCAGTAAATGTGCCACTTGGGTTTTGGAAGAACTTTGTTTCTTTTTCTTTTATTAATTTTTCTAATTTAGCCATTTGCACTGTCTCCTTTTTATTTCTAAAACTCGTATAGCTAATCATTTGACCTCTCAGGAATGCTTTAAAAGCTTCCCACCTTATTGAGGCAGATGTTTCATCAGTATTTTTATCAAAGTACAGATCTATTTGTTCACCTATAAATTTAATAAAGCCTGGGTCTCTAAGCCATATAGGCTGTAAACGCCATTGGTTAGGACGTATTATTGAGTTTGTAAATCTTAAAAGAAAAGAGTGTGGAGCATGATCAGAAATAAGGATGCAATCATACCAGCATTCTGTAGTAATAGAAATCAGGTCAGATGAAATCAAAAAGTAATCAATTCTAGAGAAGCTTCTAGAGACACCAGAGTAGCAAGAATAAGATCGCTGGGTTAAATTTTTAGACCTCCAAATATCTACCAGATTAAAGTCCTTAATCAATTGGAGTATTTCTTTTCTAGTATTAGAATGGGACATATCAATTCCAGTGGATCTATCCAAGTAAGGCTGCAATGTGCAATTAAAGTCTCCACCTATGAAATGACCCGATAAAGTAGCTAGTGTCATAAACAGTTGTCTAAAAAACTCAGGATTGTCATTGTTAGGCCCATAGATATTCACCAAATTTATTTTAACAGACGAGATCTCACATTCAATAATAATATATCTCCCGAATTTGTCTCCAATTTCATTTACAAGTTTGAAAGGAATGGATCTATGTATAAGTGTTATAACCCCTCTAGCATTAGAGCTGACTGAAGCAGAAAACAACCAGCCTGGCCACCTTCTGCTGACTCTGATCACATGTTCCTTAATCAGGTGGGTTTCTTGAATAAATATAATTTTCCCTTTCAGTTGTTGGAGTCGATTCATAACCTGTTTTAATTTAATAAATTTATTGAGACCTCTGACATTCCATGATGTAAATTGAATCTCAGTCATCACTTGAGCTATCTATAAGTAACATACAACATAGATGACAAGATATAAAGTGACTTTGCAGGAGAGAAAAAACAAAAAAACAAAACAAAAAAAAAAAACAGAAAACAAAACAAAAAAAAAAATAAAACACCTGAAACCCCCTCAAACATTCCCCCACCCTCCCTGACCTAATCTGCATCCGATTAGGCTCCGTTCTGAGCCTTGCCATGGAGCTGTGCCGATCCTCTGCATAGGAGGAGCAGCAGGCTAAGTAGACCACGGGGCCCCCATTCAAAATTCCACATTAACCTTGCACAAGTATCCTGAGTTTCAATACCAAACATATATTAATTTATCATTCCAACACAGAGCTGAGCATCAGCCTTAAATGATAGTCTTAATCTGTTCATCTAGTAAGTCACCATTACTGCTGTTGGTTTCTTAGTTCTTGCACAAACCTCTCTGCTGCAGCTGCATCGTCAAAGTTGTGACGTTTTCCCTTGTAGGTAATCAGGAGCCTCGTAGGATGCACAATTCCATATTTCAGAGAAGGGATGGAAAGAGAGGCCAAAGCTTTCTTCACCGCAGTAAAAGTTTTTTGCCTCTTGAGTAATTCAGGCGACACATCTGGGAAAAACATTATTTTCTGATTGTCCAAAAGTATGGTACCTTTAAGTCGTGCTGCGTTCATTATCCGTGTTTTGTCAGCATAATTCAGAAGTTTCACCAACATCACACGGGGTCGAGTAGCCTGTCGGGGGTTGGACGCTCCAGCTCCTGCTGTTTCACCGACACGTCCCAGCCTGTAGGCTTGTTGGATTTGCACAGGTCGGGGGAATGTTTCTGCACCAAACACCTCCGGCAGCCAACTCTTGAGAAATCCACAGGCGTCTGACTTCTCTTTACCTTCAGGAATACCCAAAATACGAAGATTGGATCGGCGAGTCCGGTTTTCTAAGTCATCAACTTTAAGCGTCAGGTCTCTGACAATAGCTTTCATGTCCGCGTTCTCAGCTTGAATAGAAGCAATGTAATCTTCGTTGGTGCTTATTCTACCTTCCGCCTCCGTGACTCGTATTGCCATCGCCTTGAGCTCTGTTTGGACTCCCTGTATTGCCTGTAGGAGTCCGTCAAACCTCGATATGAAGTCGTCTCTCATCGTTTGAAGTGTTGATAGTATAAAGTCTGAGCTGCTAGCCTCCGGCAGGCGGTCTGAGCTACCAGCTTCTGAAGAGTCGCTAGCATTTGCCACCGCAGCTGCCTCACATGGGTCTGGGCCCGGCTCGTTCTTCGCCATTCTTAGTGTCTTTTTGTCCGATTTCGGCGCCATCTCAGCCACACATTCACTGGTTATATGTTAGAGAGGTTTTTTAAATCGAATACAGGTACTACACAGGTCAGTTTGCATAGTTGTTCACGGGAGCTCTCACATGCGTCCGTTCAGCCTCGCGCCATAACCGGAAGTCCGAAAATACTATTTAAATCTCTATAGCTAAATGTTTGCTGGACACACACACGTGTGCAAAACCCACCTTAAGTATCTTCCTGGGGAGATGTGGTGCCAGCAGACTGTCCCTCCTCGAGTTCAAATACTGGCCTACTGGTATGAGCAGTGGAGGTAGATGGCTGTTCCTCAGTGGCAGCTGATGTCATCCCAAAATATCTGCGTAGGGCTCCTGATGCTGCATAAAACAAACAATACAATCTTCATGTCACGTCTGTTGCTTCAGCATTTTAATTAACACGTTACAATGAGCATTTACAGTTTTCAGCAGTGGTGGAAAGAATTCTGAAAATCTGTACTCAAGTACAAGTACTGTTACATTGCTAAAATATTACTCATTTACAAGTAAAAGTACTGATGTTAGAGAAATACTCAAGTAAAAGTACAAAGTATTGATAAAAACCTCAGAGTATTATTTCTTTTTAACGGCTGATTTCACCATCACTTCTCCAGACTGGGGCTGCCTGGAAATTGTGTGTTTTCCTTTACCAAAAGTTAAAATACCAACAATCTATTAATCATTAATAATTGATAAGATACAAAACAAGTGTTTTTCCCTAATTTTTTTGTCGTTTTAAATTTGTATTTCCTTATTCAGCAAATGTCTCCGGCAGACAAAAAACTAAATGACAAGAGGAGCCACGACTATTGATTAAATATCCATGAATCCATTTTAACTGGTTAAATTCCTCAACTCTCCCGCGCTGCTTCTTGGTCACTGTGAGTTTTTAACAAAGCCGCAGTGTGCAGCACACTTAACGCAACATGATGGCATCATCAACTTGTACAGTACAGATGTGCTGAAAGGCGAGAGTCTCAACTTTCAGCTAATAAAAGACCACTCTAGCTATTATAGTTTTTATTTTATGGCAGTTTACAGTTTAAACTGGATCTTACTAGCAGGGCACCTCCAGCGGCCCGCTGCCGCTCCGTTTTCCATGGGGTAATAGCTAATTTCCCGATTCCAAAAAGAAAGGCGAATGGCGCGAGAAAGCAGGACAACCTGCCGTGGTGATCAATACTAATATTAATGTATTTCAGCAAAATTCTCGAAGACTCATTTTTATTTGATAGCGTTTGGTTATTAGCCTTTCGGTTTTCCACTCTTAGCTTTTCATAAAAGCTCATTTGACAAAGAAAAAGCTAGCGGTTGTAAGTAGTTCTAAATACATGCAACGTAAGAAGCTAGCAAAAGACATTTGAACGGATCATCATAGCACCATGCAAAACCTACAGATTAGAGGTTAAGTTGGGGGCAGGTTGGGGGATAGGTGGGAAAAATACCAACTAAATAATAATGACACTCATACCTGCATCTTTTCCTCGTTTCTCCTCCTCTTCTTTTTTTTCCTAAATTGGGCACCAGATGGCTTCGACCGTTTCTTCTCCATTATGTTTGTAAGTGGTGAGTGATATGTCAAACGGTTTTACCTGTATCCCTCCACCATCATTCTCCGAGATCCCTCCGCCCCCACCTGATAAAGGGCGCTATAGAGCGCACTATCCCATCTTGCATCTACAGAGGCGCGGCGGGCACATGTTGCACATATCAAGCTCCACCTCTCGTTGAGTGTGTGTGTGGCTCCATAGCTCAGTGGTTAGAGCACTGGTCTTGTAAACCAGGGGTCGCGAGTTCGATCCTCGCTGGGGCCTAACACGCAGTCTGATGTCCATTATTTTTGCGGATGACCTTTATCCCAACCCACCCACTCATTTTGAACTATCACTGCTTGATTCCAAGTTCTTTGCGCACTCCAACCTTGAATGTTTTTAGTTCTGTGGGTGTTGATAACTGCACTACAAAGATATCAGATCATACGCCCTCTGGCGGCAACAGGATGAAGCTAACTCCACAGTAGAGGGTTTTTACTCTAAAATCAATTTACTAATGGGTCATTTTAAAAATAAATAGATTTAGTTTCAAAACGTTACAAGCCACAAGGTTATAGTTTTTAATAGAACTTGTCAGATATAAAACCAGCCCAATAATTTTTAGTTCAAAGATCAATAAAAACCCAACTGCATCTAATAAACACACAGAGAAATTGATACATTGTTTTGTTAAAGATCATTATTTTGTTTTCAACAGAAAAAGTATTTATGTATTTCGTTTTCACAATGATTGTATAAACTATCCATATAAATGACACAAAACCAAATACAACAAACATAACCAGTAACAGAGTAGAAATTCAAATCTTTTTTTTTTTTTTTACTGTTTTTTCTTTGTCTAAATAAACATTTCATTTTATTACTGGTAATCTGTGATTTGATTTGTCTGATGGCCACACACTCTGTCTTTAAATTTTATTCAACTGGATGAAAACGAAAACAACCCTAACTGCCTGGCTTTCGATAGTAAGGGTTTTTCTGCCCTCTAGCGTTCAAAAGCTGTTTTTACAGGCAATGTTCATAAAGCTTAACAACCCATCAGCACAGCTAAAAAATTCCTTCAAAATAAAACATGATACTTAAAATTTACTACAGGTTTGAAGTTGATGTTCAGCATACTCAGTCTAAATAATGAGAAAGCCAGAAAGTCCTCAATTATACAAACCTCTTAACTATTAGACAAAATAAAAATCTATTGTAACAAGATCAATGAGAAAAAGCAAACTCAGCAGGTAGGTTACAACACAACAAACGTATCAGAACACATGCCCTCACAAGGGCAAACTAGCCCCACAGTTTGAGGAATTTTATTCTTAATAAATTAAATCAAGCTATTAATGGGTAATAAAAATGTTATGTATTTTGTTACAAAATTTTACCAGCATAAGTTTTGGGTTTCTAATAAAAAATGTCAGATATAAAACTAATAAACAGCATCTAATAAACTCACAATGACACTGATGAACATGGTCCATAATTAGTTTAAAACATTAATGATTTAGATTCCACAATGAATGAATACACTACTCTTCTACTTGGGGCGATGATTCTAACATAAATAGAAACTTTACTTGAAAATTCCTTTTACCATCCCTGTTTATAGCCTGTTAAGTTTTTCTGTAATTATTCAACTTTTATTTTCAAATTCTCTTATGGTTTCATCTATTTACATTATCTTTACCACCAAATGGTTCCCGAGCGCTGCTGTGTCTGCAGCTCACCGCTCCCCCAGGGATGGGTCAAATGCGGAGAACAAATTTCGCGCACACATCAGTGTGTGTGACAACTAATGGGACTTGAACTTTTTATATTGAACTTTTCATGTCTTAAAATAAATGTTGCTGCTTTTATTTTTTTATCACATTACACAGCACGAACAGTGCAGCTTATTATAATGATGCTACAAGTAAAACTCATTTTGTGTGATATGCATTTCAGGTTCCAGAAGGTGGTAACACTTCACATATTAATCAGTAGCCTCTATAATTAGAATCACATCATTCCCAATGGGACATTGGTCTGCTGGTTAAGTTAAGTTTGCAGGTGTGTTTGTTTCCAGCTGAAAAATGAAATTACTATCATTTACAGGGCTGAGACCTATGGGCCTGTGTGCAGGATCAACATTCTGCACTGGATTATTTTATGCATAACCTGTCCAGAGGCTACAAAGGTAAAAAAAAAAATAAAAGTTCTGTTCTATTAAAGACAAATTACACACAAATGTAATCAAATGTTTCCAAAATACATACAAATAATCACATAACTGTTTCAGTCACAACACTGAACAGATTTAGTGTACATGCATTGAAGCAGTATTGGTTTAAATAAAAATAAAAAATAGCTCATTACATGTGATGTCAAACTGCGTTCACTCAGAAACTTGGAACGTTGGTATTTTATTGGTTCTGTTTTTAGGAAATCTTGATGTCCCACAAGTACCCCAAGACTGAATTCATCTACAAAAGACTGTCACACCTGTTTGGTCAAAGGTAGCTTTCAGAGTATTAGAAGCAAAAATGGATCTGATCTATAATAATAGTCAGACAACAACTGACTATGGCTGCAGCCATCATTGATCTTAATAATCGTTTAATCTGCCAAAGGCGTCGATTGATGATCGAATAATTGAAAAAGCCTTTATTATTGCTTTTAATTGAAAATGTGATCTAAGTAAAAGATTGATCACGGTTGGAGTATGGTTAGCCAGTAAACTTCTGATGGAGGGAGCTGTCTCTGTTCTGTCAAATCAGCAAATGTGAGAGATTGAAGAACTTTAGTGTTTCTGTCACAGTTTCAACTAGCTTTTGTTCAGGAAGTAAAAGGCAACTATTGTGGTGCTGAAACTTATGTGTTTTTGATTTAGCTTTTAAACGCGTCTGCGGGTTCATACGGCCCAACCAAAGGGATTTCTGTGTGGGCGTGGCCAGTGATAGCTTGTCTCTCCCTTTAAAAGTGACCCCGGCTTTCCACGGGAGCCGTCAGCAGCACGTTACTGCAGCAGCACGTCATAGCTGCTGATAGGAACCGCTGTGGTCAACAGAACCTTTTCCACCGGAGCCGTCAGCAGCGCGAGTCGGCCGCGTCTCAGGAGCAGCATGTCGCGGCCTTTACGCGCCGGTTCTATTTTCTATGCGCGACGCCTCTGAAACGGGTCAAGTTCGACATTTTTGAGGAAGGAAAGACAGGAAATCGGACGCGGAAATGGAGAGAAGCTACCGAGATTTTCAGAATAAAGAACGTACTGCTTTCCAGTTGCGTTACTTTTAGAAAAAGTTACTAACTGTGCGTCCCCGTGAGAAGTTATCACCTAGCTAGCGGTCTCCTTTGTTTTTCAGGTCCGTATTGGCGATTATAAAACGGACAGAACATAAAATACAAACCATGTTGTAGTTTTCTCCTGCTTGTTGTTGTGTTTACTGACGAAGTCACTCGTGTGACTTCGTGCTCGGTCGGTGACAGCTGCTCCCCTGCTGCTTCGCGTCTTGTGGGAAGGGCCAAGCAGCAGTTTACGCGAGCAAGACGTGCTGCTGCAGTAACGTGCTGCTGACGGCTCCCGTGGAAACCCGGGGTGACAAACGGCTCATTCTGGAGGGTCGTAAAAATGTCAAGAACAGAGCTGGTGTGATTGCTTTGTTCTTTCTCATTTTGCAGATTTTTAGGAAACGGCCTGTTAACAGCTCTGGATCATGGATTGTGGCATAAACAGCGTCGGCTCATGAATCCTGCCTTCTACAACTTGTGAATTATTCAGTTATAGTTCAATAATTATTTATATTCTGTGTTTTCCTTTATTGTTTGACAGTGCATCACTGTTCAGTTATAAAATGCCTCTAGGATTTAGCTGGTACCTTCTGCATATTTGTCGTAGGCTGAAACTTTGACTACTTTCAGGTACTTGAGTGATTTGATGGAGGCCTTCAATGAAAAAGCAGAGGATCTGATGGGTAAACTTGCAGATGAAGCTGATAACAACACTGTAGCCAATTTGCAGCACCTTGCTTAGCCAGGAGGGGCTCAGCCAAAAACTAAAATTAGAATTAAATAGACATAATCTTGATTATAACACAGTAGGGTAAGACTATCACCATTACAGATTCCTGAAAAATCACACATAATTCGTGAAATGGGGAAAACTCCGGATTGCTGCTTATTGTTTTAACATTACAGAGTGAGAAAAGAAGTGGATGATGTCATCGGGATGAAATATAACATAAGTTATGAAGATCTCGGAAAATTGACCTACCTCTCACAGGTACGCACCACAACTGACTTTGTACAGATAACATCTTTACTGAGTTCTCGCTTAAGTTTATATCTGAACATCTAATCCAATGAAACTTTGACTTTTTGTTTAGGAAGCAACAGCTAATTAAGTGTATTTGTACTTAATAAGCGGCCCAAATCCTTATAATGACACATCGTGACGTAACCCTCCCACAGGTACTAAAAGAGACGCTGAGACTTTACCCGACAGCTCCAGCTGTGTTCCGTAAGATTCCAGAGGACACGGCGATTGATGGTCTCCACGTCCCTGGAGGAGTCAGCTGTATAGTGAGTTTATTTCTTTAAAACATTTATGTCACCAAAGAAGAAAGTGATTTAATACTTTAAATAAGTGGCCACCTGTAGTTTGATAATCATGAATTTAGAATGTCAATCATGCAAGAATTATATTTAATTGTGATGTTCAGTTTAGCTCCTTCGTAGCTGGAAGACTGGAGAAATTCTCCAAGGAGCCACTGACATTCGATTCAGCCAGATTTCACCCAGATGCTCCGAAGTAGGCAACCTTTAGTTTGATTCTGCTCATCATCGCTAAGCCAGGCTAACGAAGAAAAACTGTGTGTTTGCTGTTCCCCAAGGCCTTATTAAGCTTGGTTTATGCTTGTCGCATTCACTTTCCGCGCGGTGATGCGGCTCGCGGATGGAACGCGCTTCACAACTCGCAGCGTTTATGGTTCATGCGGCTTGTCTCTGCGGTGAGCCAATATTCTCCCAAACTGTAGGGGGCAGCATGGAGCTCTACGGCAAGCATCCAACACTACACCATAGTAGAAGTAGAAATTACTGTTTACAACATGGCATTTCAGCATTTTTAACAGCGTCCTCGTCTTTTCCGACAGTGCGAGCTATTTCTCTTCAAGAATTATTAACAACATGTTGATCACGGTGATCTCTGAGAGCTGAATCATACAAAGGTCTGTATTTACGAACCTCTGCCATATTAGTTATTGCCGGTCCGCCATGTTTTTCCGTGTCTGTCCGTCCGCGTGGTTAGAAATTTTCCGAGGTGCGCGTTGGCGGAAATTCTGGGCTGTGCGGAGGCGCGGTGGAGGGGCGTGGTTGTTAAAATGACGCAAAATGACGCAACTTTTCCGCGCGAAGCCGTGCGGACCTCGCGGACGCGTCAAGCATAAACCAACCTTTACTGCTACTTCCCCTTTGGCCTGGGTCCACGAGCATGCCTGGAGAGAAGTATTCGCAGGTGGGTAGAGACCAAACATTACACGTAATAAAAAACACAGATGCAGTTCAGCGGGTGTTGTTTTTTCAGATGGAGGCTAAAGTTGTGATGGTGAAACTGGTCCAGAGGTTTGATTTCACCCTTGCCCCAGGCCAGACCTTTGACATCCAGGACTCTGCCTTATTGGGACCAAAGAATGGAGTTTTTTGCTTCGTAAAACATCGAAAATGAAAATGTAAAACTTCTCTAACAGGAAATTTGTGTCTCTCAAGGTGTCTGCTCTGTCTTCTCGATCCCCAGTGAGTCGTGGAGGATGGCTGCTTATACTGAGCCAGGATCCTCTGGAGGTTTCTTCCTGTTAAAAGGGAGTTTTCCTCTCCACTGTCGCTGCATGCTTGCTTAGTCTGAGGATTGCTGTAAAGTCACTGACACTATTCAGTGACTTGATGCAATTTGCTGGGTTCCTTATATAGGACATATTATTTCTGATTGGCTTAATGAACTGTGAATTGGAATGTTTATTATGTGAAGTGCCTTGAGACGACTCTTGTCGTGATTTGGCGCTATATAAATAAACTTGAATTGAATTGAATTGAATTGTGTGATTTTCCAGGATGGCTATGACTCTTTCTGGCTGTTGATGTAGATCTTTAATGTTTGTGTTCAGGGTTTTATTAATATGGGACATATTCTAATACCTACAAATAAAATCACCATAAAAGGCATTTTGCCTTTTCACATAGAAACTAAATGACAGTTTGGACACAACGTTGCTATGACCAATGAAACTGGTTTTGGCTGACCAAAGAACCGCCTCAGCATTCAGGTCTAGTGGGACGTTTTCCATTTTAACACCAAAATCTGAATTCCATTAAAAACACACAAGAATCACTGATTAATATGTGCAAACTGATGCTCTCTCAGTGGCCTAGTGGTGGAGTGTCCACCCTGGGACTGGGCAACTGGGGTTCAAAACCGGTCGGGTCTTTGGTATGACCTGACTGGTTTTGAACCCCCTGCCTTTCTGCTTGACACTCAGCCATGGGGGGTTAGATTGGGGGGGCTAAACCACCACATAGTTCCCAAACACGGCCACACCTGCAGCTCACCACTAGCGGAGATGTAATTTCACCAGTGTGTGACGACTAACAGGACTTTATTTGCACTCAGTTTGCTGTCTTGGTGATTTGTGTGAGTGTACACAAGGGGGCGCTGTCATCTAGACTGAATTTTCTGATCTCTGTTCTGTTTTTGACTGTAAGCCATCAGATCAGATGACTACACTTCATAAATAATGAGTGAAAACAGATCCAGAAATAGTTCAGTTTTAATGGTTAATATAGTAATTTAGACCATAAATAATATAGAAATAATCAGCTGTAACTTAATACTTCAGTTGAAGTGGGTGGGTTAGGATTTGTGTGTGTGTGTGTGTGTGTGTGTGTGTGTGTGTGTGTGTGTGTATGTGTGTGTGTGTGTGTTTGCGCGCACATGTGTGTGTGTGTGTGTGAGTGTGTGAAAGTAGTGTGATCTGATCAGGTGTTTTAAGAAGTTAATCACCTTTTGTTTGCATTTGTGAGTCATTTCCATTTATACTGTAATAAATTCTAGTTATTAAGTAAATGTGCATTTAATTATTCTCTGTTTGCTGTCATTAATCAAAAGGCTCAGTGGAATTTGTTTAACTAATTTCCACGATTGTGAACAGTATGCACTTTAATCTGAAAGCTCTCAATGCTCTGCCTCAGATTTACATTTAAATTCATCTTTTTGGCGGTTGACTTTTAGGAGTTTAGATAGATTTGCAGACGTTACATTCTTTGATGTTAGGCTTTCTCTAGGTCGAGTCTTCTTATGTTGTTTTAATTTCTTAGTATCTCGGGGTCTTGTTCACGAGTGAGGGAAAGCTGGAGCGTGAGGTCGATAGGCGGATTGGTGCTGCGTCTGCAGTGATGCGGGCGTTGTACCGGTCTGTCGTGGTGAAGAGAGAGCTGAGTCAGAAGGCGAAGCTCTCGATTTACCGGTCGATCTACGTTCCTACCCTCACCTATGGTCATGAGCTTTGGGTAGTGACAAAAAAGAACAAGATCGCGGATACAAGCGGCCAAAATGAGTTTTCTCCACAGAGTGGCTGGGCTCTCCCTTATAGATAGGGTGAGAAGCTCAGTCATCCGGGAGGGGCTCAGAGTAGACTCGCTGCTTTCCCCACGTCAAGAGGAGCCAGTTGAGGTGGCTCGGGGATCTGGTCAGGATGCCTCCTGGACGCCTCCCTGGTGAGGTTTTCCGGGCACGTCCAACCGGGAGGAGACCTAAAGGTAGACCCAGGACACGGTGGAGGGACTATGTCTCTCACCTGGCCAGGGAACACCTTGGGATTCCCCCGGAGGAGCTGGCCCAAGTGGCTGGGGAGAGGGAAGTCTGGGCCTCTAGACTTAGGCTACTGCCCCAGTGACCCGACTCCGGATAAGCGGAAGAAAATCGATGGATGGATGGATGGATGGATGGAGAATGAATGTGACGTGTTCTAATCTTTGTGTTTTTCCTGGATTTAGATTAGAAATAAGAAATATCTTTCATGGCCCAGTCCCACACAGCTGATCAGCAGTTTGAAGGTCTGATCAGGCAGATAATCCAGCTTTAGTCCAGCGCCCTCCTGCGTTCCGTGTAGTTTTGTCTCCTCTTTCAAGGCGCTGAGTTGTAGAAACATCTCACGATGATGTTAAAAGGCAGAAAATGAATGAGATCATTAACATCACAAGTCTGTTCCACTTTTATTGCATTCAACTTTGTTTTGTTACCCCACTGACACGTCTAACCTGATGGTTTCGTCTTGGACTGATAGAACGTCCGTGAGAATGTTCTGAAGGAATTATTTCACACATAAAAACCATAACAGTCATGAGTCTGGCCACCATTAGGCACACCTGTTCAGCTACAAGCTCATGGCAGCAGCCCACTCACACCGAGGAACGATTTAAAGTCTCCAGACAGCCTAACATGCATGTTTTAGTCTGCAGGGGGAAACAGGAGAAAACGCATGCATGGGAATTGAGCCTGCAACCTTTTTGCTGTGAAGCAACAGTGCTGCCTGTGCCGCTCTGAACTGATACCAGACAGCTTATTAGTTTGGACAAACTGGTTAATAAATGATCTGGAACAGCAGAGATCATTTAAATGAAACCGACGTTATTCTGAAAGCTGATCTTCTTTTTCATTCTTCTGTTTATACGGGCCAAGGTAGCCACTTCCTTGAAATGTAGGACTAATGATGGAGTAATTTATTCGTTTATTTGTTTTTGTGTGACTTTGGATCATTAATACACTTCTAGTTTCAGTGTTGTTCTATCAAATTAAACTTTTTGTTTTTTAGCCTTGTTTAGGTGCTTGATCATGCAGAGCTGTGGAGATGCAACAACCTGAAGATAGTCTTTGCTTTTAGAAGTGAACTCGTTTTATTTCTCTTTCCTAAATGACCCATTGACCCGTAGCAAACCTGATAAATCGACCACTATGGAAGATGACTAATCTCCTCTGGCTGTGAAAGTACCTTGTTCTCTTCGTCTTGTTGCTTAACCTAAAACGTTACTGAGAAACCAGCTGAACAAAAGAACAGACACCTGATGTGACGAACCATCTAACCGTCCATTTCCTCAGTGGACACAAAGGAAATGCCTGACTCCAACCTGACCAAAAAAGGCGGGAAAGACCTTCGTTCTCCAGCAGCCTTAAACCAAAACTCCTAGGAGTATCATGGAGTTGAGTAATGATAATTATTATTTTTTCTCACACAACATCTCAAGATGATGGGTTAGCACTCTGGGAACTGAGAATGACTCCCGGCAACCACCACTAAAGGATAGGCTCAATATGTGTAAATGTAGCTGAGTTACAGCCACGGTTATCCATGGTAGCCATCTTGAATCAGCTTCATTTAGATGCTCCTCCAATGATTTCTTTCTATGAATTGAATTGGAAACCATGAATGACTTCACAAGACATTTGACAATAAAACAGTTAATTTCACTCAGAAAAACTGAGGAAGATCATAACTCTCTGGAGGTACAGCAGACTGTGTAAATCTGATCCTAAGACCTGCTGGTTTGTGTTGGTTTAAGGACCCGAGGGCTTATGTTGGAGCTTCAACTTTTCAACCACACATTGAGAAGAGTGACCATGCAGAGCCCAGAAGGGGTAAAGTGTGTCCATCTTTTGAATTCAGACCAATCCGAAGCCAAAAAGAAGCTTTTCTGGTCAAATTTACTGGCGCCTTGTCCAGGGTGGTCCCAGCCTGTTTGCCCCAAGACTGCTGGAGACAGGCACCAGTCCCCTGCAACCATGGATGGTAAATCAATGTGTTGTCTGATCAGATGAACCCTGATGATCAGACATCAAAAGAAGTTACTTTTTGAACCAGCTAGTAGTTTCTGTCACAGCCATTTTTGAAACTTCTCCAAACTTTGTCCATCTTTCACAAGAATCCCCTCACATTGTTAGATCCAATGAAAGGAACTGCCAGGTTTTCTGTTCTACCACAAGGGGGCGATAAAGTCTTTCCACTCAACACCAGTGATACAGCAAGCTCATCCATTCACCATTCAAGGGCTAATCACGGTGAGAGCCAAAACTGGTGCACATCAGAGTTTTGGGGGCATCTAAATGTCCAACGATTTTTAAAAACAAACATGTTCTGGACTTTAATTCTTTAAAAAGTTGATCTAAATAGGTTAGAACACTTAGGCGCTGATTAACGAGTAGCAAAACGATCACTTAGCATTTTTAAAAACAATATCCATGTTTTCTGTTTTGTCTTTTGTTGTTTGATGATTTTTCCGGTGTCGCTGCACTTTAAAGATAATTCTTCATTTGACCTCTTTGAGCTCCTTGTTGAGTGCTGCTTTTAAGTCATCCGCCATCTATGATTACCTGTAATTAAAGACGTAAAAACAAACATCACTCATTATTGGATAGTAATTGTTTTAGGCTTATTTAATGATGATGATAGGAATAAGAAAGCATAAGATTTAAGAAAATAAACACCTTTATTTGAACGCACACACACACACACACACACACACACACACACACACACACACACACACACACACACACACACACACACACACACACACACACACACGACACGCACCATCCAGGTGAGTTTAATTTAAATAAAGTGAGGTGAAGATTCCTTGAATCATTGATCGGGAATTGGTGAAAAATGTTCAAGTTTGGTTTTTATCTCGTATATTTATGATGTATTAGAAAAATGTGCAAGGAAATCTTGTTTTAGATCTAGAAAAAAACATTTTATTTGTCCAGTTTTATACATTTTCTGCTCTCCAAAAAGGAAACAAGCTCTTTAAACTATTACTACAAAAGTTGTGTTGTGAGAAAAATTAGACTGACATTAAATTTGTGATTCACACTTGATTTTATTCATGTAATTTGTAACCTTCTACGTGACATTCAGAACAGAATTTTAAAACGTAGAGATTTGGTTAGTAAAATCTCACAAAGCTGGCTTTTATTGCCTTTATTATGTTTGGCAGACATGTTTCATTAGGAGGAGATTTGTGCCAGGCAAGACGCACAGATACCCCGCCATAGGGAACAGCCTTATAATGTGGCCTAGTTAAAGGTTTTCTGTTGTTTGCATCCCAAGTTGGTCAAAATTTCCCAAGATATGGCTTGTAAGAGTGCGTATGTTGTTGCTAAGGAACTGTTCCTCCTGTTTCTCCAGTAGGTGGTCTTTTTTATGAATATCATTACATTTCCCCATTCAGGGGAGGGAAGACATCTTTATCCCTTGCACAACATGCATATCAGTATTTCATTTCTTAGGGTGTAGAAAGAAATCTAGGTTTACTGACGGTGCAGATACAGAAAAATTCAGTCTTTTTGTCACATAAATGTTTCAGATCAGCAAACAAATTTCATCATCAGACAAAGATATCCTGTGTAAATACAAGATATAGTTTGAAATGATGCTCTTTTTTACATAATTATTTTGATTTCAGCCACATTGGAGGATTTTCCAGCATGAATGACCTGTTTAACGTCAAAGGTCAGACGTTCTCCTTCAGGATTTTCTGCTAGACAACAGAATTCATTTTTCCATCAACTAGAGCAAATGGTCCTGAAGCAGCAACACAGCCCCAGACCATCACACTACCTCTACTAACTGTGGGTAAGATGTTGTAGTGTTAGTTTTACTCCAGGTGGCTTCAAGTTGATCGTTTCTGTGTGTTTTCTTAAAGAAGACAGCCAGAGGCAAACTTTCTTCGACATGTGAAAAAGTATTAGGTAACACTTAATTACACTAAGGGTCTATTTACTAACTTTACTAAATGCATAATACACTATTAAAAGAAAGTATTAACAACTGCTTAATATTAATGTTAATATTATGTAATGCATTACTGAGCAGACCCCCCCCCCCCCCCCCCCAAGCCCTTTGTCCTAACTTTAAGATCACTTCATAGTTAACAATATCAGGGCTGTTAATGAAGGGATCCTTTGTTTATTAATGCACAATAATCCACTAAGTAATATTAAAAAAGGTGTCCTTTGTTTATTAATGCACAATAATCCACTAAGTAACGTTAATAAAGGGACCCTTTGCATATTAATGCGTGATAATGCACTAAGTAATGTAATAAAGGGACCCTTTGTTTATTAATGCGTAATAATGCACTAAGTAATGTAATAAAGGGACCCTTTGTTTATTAATGCTTAATATTGCACTAAGTAATGTAATAAAGGGACCCTTTGTTTATTAATGCGTAATAATGCACCAAGTTACAATAATAAATGGACCCTTATTGTAAAGTGTCCCCACATAATAAAACCTCAGCTAAAAAAGTATTTTTGGATTTTCAGGGTTGGGATTAAGAAAATCTAGTGTTTTTAAATAGCACTCTCAAAACAGAGGAAACGTTTCCTGTCTGAGCCCGAACCAGCTGACGACGTCATGCCGGTAACTCTCCACAAATATTAGTGTAAACAGTAGCACAGCTACAGTGTTTCTGCGTCAGGATTACAGTAGACAACAAAATGTCATTAGTCAGATGTAGCTTCTGACACCTCTGCTAGTAGGTCAGATATTTTTTTTTAGTCTGGGATACGACAACAAGAATGGATTTTGGATTGCCGGAGAAGTTCAACCGAACTCCGACCACCCGCTAGCTGGATGGCCGGAGATGCAGACATGTTTGAGACTGACCCACAAGTCGACACAGATGAGAATTCTGTTTACCTTTAGAAGTAAAAAAACGATACAGTTCGTTAACTTTTATAGAATTTTTCATTTCTGTGCTCGCAGCGCTTCCACTAGATGATAAATAGAATAGAACAGAATTTATTGATCCCACAATAGGGAAATGCACTTGTTACAGCAGCACCAACACTTAAGAGAATAATTAGAAAAAAAAATAAACACAGATACATTTATATACACACTGGCAGTAAGCTATTTTTGTAATCCTCTACCACAAAAACCGCGGATAAAAATGAAACTTGGGTTCCTGAACTATGCAGCTGTAAGAGACACATTATAGTGTAAACCCGGTATTGCATACAGGTGCTGGCCAGTAAATTAGAATATCATCAAAAGGTTGAAAATATTTCAGTAATTCCATTCAAAACGTGAAACTTGTACATTATATTCATGCAATGCACACAGACCAATGTATTTCCAATGTTCATTACATTTAAATTTCATATTCATAAGTGACAACTAATGAAAACTCCAAATTTGGTATCTCAAAAAATTAGAATATTCTGAAAAGGCTGAATATAGAAGAAAAATGTGGGGGAGATCCACAAAGAGTGGACTGCAGCTGGAGTCAGCGCTTCAAGAACCACCACGAGGAGACTCATGAAAGACATGGGATTCAGGTGTCGCATTCCGTGTGTCAAGCCACTCTTGAACAAGAAACAGCGCAAGAAGCGTCTCGCCTGGGCCAAGGACAAAAAGGACTGGACTGATGCTGAGTGGTCCAAAGTTATGTTTTCTGATGAAAGCAAGTTCTGCTTTTCCTTTGGAAATCAAGGACCCAGAGTCTGGAGGAAGAGCGGAGAAGCACAGAATCCACGTTGCATGAGGTCCAGTGTAAAGTTTCCACCGTCAGTGATGGTGTGGGGTGCCATGTCATCTGCCGGTGTTGGCCCACTCTGTTTCCTGAGGTCCAGGGTCAATGCAGCCGTCTACCAGGAAGTTTTAGAGCACTTCATGCTTCCTGCTGCTGACCAACTTTATGGGGATGCAGACTTCACCTTTCAACAGGACTTGGCACCTGCACACAGTGCCAAAACCACCAGCACCTGGTTCAAGGACCATGGTATCCCTGTCCTTGATTGGCCAGCAAACTCGCCTGACCTTAACCCCATAGAAAATCTATGGGGTATTGTGAAGCGGAGGATGCAATACGCTAGACCCAACAATGCAGAGGAGCTGAAGACGACTATCAGAGCAACCTGGGCTCTCATAACACCTGAGCAGTGCCACAGACTGATCGAGTCCATGCCACGCCGCATTACTGCAGTTATTGAGGCAAAAGGAGCCCCGACTAAGTATTGAGTGCTATACATGCACATTCTTTTCATGTTCATTCTTTTCAGTTGGCCAACATTAGAGAAACAAACATTTTTTCATTGGCCTTTAGAATATTCTAATTTTCTGAGATACCAGATTTGATGTTTTCATTGGTTGTCACCTATAAATATCAAAATTAAACGTAATAAACATCGGAAATACATTGGTCTGTGTGCATTGCATGAATATAATGTACAAGTTTCACGTTTTGAATGGAATTACTGAAATATTTTCAACCTTTTGATGATATTCTAATTTACTGGCCAGCACCTGTATGTATCGAACACATACTGAGTATTGCATTATATGAATTTCTACAATTTTAATGCAAAGTCTGGCCATTACCTTTAAAGCTGTTATTGCAAATTTGGAAAACAAATGAGCTTTAAACATTTTCTCATGCCTCTTAACAATGTTCTAACATACTATAGCTATAAATGTATTGTGGAAAAAAAAATAGTAAAGTGTTTCTCACTCATTTGTCTGAAAACCTCCACCATTAACACGTTTCGGACCAAAAGCAACCACTGGACCACACGGTTGCCGGTCTCGCCAAACTGCCACACTTCCTTGGGTCAGCCACACATTACGCCCTTGCATATTTAGCAACAGAATACCACCGGAGTGAGAGGTTCTTAGCTCAATGATATCAGAGAAGGAGGAACAGCCGGCTGCTAGCACTTGAAATTTAGGACAAACTACCAGAGTCTCAAAAAGAAAAACATTATTTGACATGAATAACAAAACACGCTTGGACCTAGAAAATGGCGACTGGTATTTACGCTTTCTTGTATCTTCCCTTGGCAATTCAGGTTTCCGGTTCCGGTGGACACAGCTACAAGGAAGACGCTCGAGGGGAGGCATGATTGTTCCGCGATTGCGTTTGCACTCAAAACCTAGCTTGTTTGCAGATTTGCTATGACATCTTTAAAGGTGCAAAACGTAAGAATGAGGTAAGAATGACACCTTGTGGTCAAATGTGGTGACTTCAATAACCTTCTCACTACCGTTCTAAGAGTTTCATGGCTGTTGCCAGTTACAAATCAGCACTAGAAGATTCTACATGACAAGCAATAAATAGATAAATACACTGTAAATAAATCTGTTTCAGTGTAACCTCCATTCCAACATGACTGAGAAATTTTACGGTTTTGTGGTTATTTCACAGCAGAATTCTTACACATATTGCTCCTCTTGTAGCAATCAGATCTGCTTGTGAAAAGTGGAACTGATCGGCTTTCAAATACTCAATGTATTCATAATTTAACAATAACTTTTAAGCTAGGTACACTTTTGTTTAACTCTTCATAAAATCATTGTCTATGTTCTATCGGCCTAGCTGCTGTGCGGGCCTTGATTGTGTGGGGTGATTGCACCACGAGCCAGGCCATAACAATCATCCTTTAAAAACTACTAGGTTATTTTGATACTGAAATTTGTTTGTTGTGACAAAAAAATAAAAAAAATAGCAAAATAAATTTGTAAGAAGACACGTACTTTATTCTGAGAATTGTATGTACTTATACCTACACCAACCAGGCCTGCTATCCTACAGCACAGACCTGCTTTATACGTCACCAATTAATCATAGAAAACATTAGGACTTCATCCAGAGGTGTATCCACAGGAGGTCCAGTTTGGGGGTAAGGGGACACCCCTACAGTTGTGGCCTCTCTCACTCTTAGCCTGTGCACTCTGTATGGGGAAGGCGCTCAGGGCATGCCCCCCCTGTTTTCCTGCTGGTACTCCATCTGCTATTGAGGTGGTTATATCCCCCGATTGATGGCAGCACAGTGAGTTTATGACATGTCGCGATGAGTGACAGAGGGTCTCGTCCCAACTGGGTCTCCGATGACGACAACCCTCACATTGGTAGTCGGCACTTTGCCAAGGCTAATGGGAGGAGTGATCCTCTTGCAGCGGAGTGGGACTTGTAGTTTACAGCTGGCTGATAATTTAGGACAAGGAGCTAATCTCTCTGGCTTCTGTCCTGAGACTCTGTGGAGGCACACAATCAAGCCTTTCAGTTCGCTGCTAATTCTGAAAACAATGATCTGTGGTGAAAGTGGGCATCTTCAGAAGCTAGCCATCAGCGCTAACTCCCGATGTGGGCGTTAATAGTTGCTCAGTTGCCAGGGGAGCCTATTGCTCCCCTTTTCTGGGATTCTTTATGACGCTTCTAAACTGGTTTCTGAAGTTTCCCAGTTGACCCAGCAGGACTCCTTTCACACACCTGTCAACACGCTGTTTCCTTCCACTTAGGTGGGCCTGAGTTAAAAAGAAATTGCTTCCTTCATCTCCCACTCCTCTCCTGCTTGCTGAAAACAGGATGATAAAAGCCAGAGTTTCAAATCTGAGCAACTGCAACGATGCTACTGTACCTTCAAAGGGGAAGATGCCACGTTGTGAGATGACAGGGTGGTGATATGAAAGTGTTGTCTCTTTCCTGGGTGAGATCAGAGGAGGCCTGCTTTATGTTTACGACAGCGCTGCTCTGACCAGTGTGGTGGAAGAAAAGTGTCATTCACTGTCATTTCTATGCTCTTTTTTATTTGTCTCTAATTAAATCTTATACAGTTGGTGAAGATGTACAGCTGACATACTGTAAGGGTCTCCTCTCATAAGCAATAGTGGAAAGCCTTTAGATTCAAGCGCTGTTTTTATGCTTTGAACAAATTTCACACCATATGGTGGTTTAGTGCATATTTAGGCAGTAAATCCACAACGTGTATTGTTTACTATAATAAAGCAATCATTTATAAATTAACTACAATACTACGGTCAAAAGTCCCTTAAAGAGCAAGTCACCCCCTACCAGGGACGAAATTTTGATTTCAGAAGTGGGGGGGACACAGCAGGCTTGTGCGGATTTGGGGTGGGGGGTGTTATGTAAAGACCCCTTGACACGTCATGTGCCCATCTCAATAATTTTTCCATCCTCAATATATATATATATATATATATATATATATATCAAAGTTAAAAAATTTACAACTCTATTATTATTTTTATTTATTATCCTTATTGAAGTGCAGTTTTGGCTGTTGACAATGGATAGGCCATTGTATTTATTGTTTTGGGTATTTTTTTATTGTTTTTGGTGCAACATTTTCTAACAGGGAGTGAGATTCCTTTTTTATTTAATTTTTGTTTGTTATTTTTAATTCATTTAGAAGTTCTGGTTCTGGACATTTCAATGTTAAATGAAGGTTTCTTTGTTGCATTTTAAAGGGTGTACTTGCATTATTATGATATATTAACATTATATTAGTGGTTATTTTGGTCTAGATAATGTTGACAATATCGTTTATCATCAACAATTTGTTGGACAAAATATCGTCCAGCAAAATGTGTTACTTTCCCAGGCCTAGTCAAAAGTATAAAAATTATTTATACAAAAACGGTCCTCCTGAGATCTGGCCGTTTGTTCATTTGCTGTGTTAGAGGACATGCTGAACTAATGTTTTACACATGATCATCACCCTAACATTTGAGTGTATAAAAACATATTAAATATGTTTTTCCCCTTAAAAGTGTTTAAACAGTTGTTGCATTTCAACACACAAAAAATAAATGGAAAAAATAAGATAAATCTAATGAAAAGTGTACAGCTTTGACATTAAGCTTAAAAAATCTGTTGACGATGATGATACTGTTCATTTTTCAGAGCTTTTTAATGTGAAAATATGCATTGCAATAGATAAGTTTACAATAAAGTTAAATGATAAAAGTTTGAAGTTACACTTCTACTACTACTACTACTACTAGTAATAATAATTATGATGATAATAGTAATAATAAAAAAATAATAATTATAATAATACGAATAAATTGTGTCTGAGGAGTCAGTTATGTGGAGGAGATGAGTTTGTAAAAGTTAGTTTTGAGTATGTTTGTGAAGGAGGAGGTGAGTCTGAGCTTAATGCAGGGGTGTCACATGTCCAACTTACGTTTTGACTTTGAAAGAAGTCTCTTATATCCACTTTTCGTTTTCTTGACATGCTGCCTCCTGGCTGTGCCTAACTACCAAAGACTCACAAATGAACACTTATTCAAATGTTATGTAGTGGAAGCTGAGCTGAGCTCTGATATTACACAGCGTCTAGTTGACGATGTGACTCAGTACCGGTGTTCCCTAGCGGCTCCAAACTAGCAAAACAACGTGAGCACGTTCTGACTGTTTACAACTTGAGTGACAGCAGCAACAGCCAATAATACGTTAGCAAGTATCAGCAGAGCCAATAGATTAGCTTTTGGGCGGGTCTAATAGTAAAGCGGTTTCCGTTTCGGTCCTAGTGCTCAACCAAATCCATTTAATGGAGCGTAACATTGTTTTTGGACGGAAAAAATTGCAGGGGACCAAAACTGCCTTTTGAAAAAGTGGGGGGGACATGTCCCACCCGTCCCCCCCCAAAATTACGTCCCAGCCCCCTACCAGATTCTTACTCAACTCCCACTTCCTGTTTGAAAAATGCAACAAATGCTGTTGCCTAGCCGACCGAGAGGGCGGAGCCGCTCACAAATACACACACTCACGACATTGTGACATCATAATGTAACATCTAACATCATAGTGTACCTCTTAGCCAATAGCTATGGCAGATTTAAATTCAACTGCAGTGCAGAGCTTTTACCTGACAGTTTTAGGCAGAAAATTAAAATTATAACTAAAATGCACTAAAGTGCAAAACTATTGACCACATGTGTCTGCAGCATGTTTAGACACGCATTTATATAGTTTATCAGGAAAAAAAAGTTGATTTGGGGGTGACTTACTCTTTAAATCAGCCTCCATTATGCCCCCATTACTGCCCCTGCAGTTATGGGGACATGGTCATGAAACAAACACAGATCTGATTTTCATTTGACAGAAAAGAGCCGGAAGAATTATAAATCGAACGTCACACAGAAAACTCTTCAAATTAAAAATCTGGTTGATTTGAAAACCGTGAATGAATGTAAAGTCAAAAAGCAGAAGCAAAAGAGAGAAAATAAACACAAAGTATGATCTGTTCACAAAGAACGACCAACAGAACTTCACAAAAGGTCACATCTGTGGAACAAATGCACTGAAGAAGTGACAACATGTTACACGGATGGCGGCACAGTTGGTTGCACTGCAAGAAGGTTGCAGGTTCAAATCCCAGCTGTGACCTGTCTTCGTTGCGTTAGCACGTTCTCCCCATGCATGTGTGGGTTTTCTCCAGATAGTTCTTCTCCCGAAGACGTAAGAAAACAAACATTTCAGGATAAGTAACTGCATGGGTATTTCCACAATTTTAAGTTTCTTTGGATAAAAGCTTCTGCTAAATAAATAAACAATAACAGAAGTTTAAACAGCTGGAAAAGCTAAAGCTGGCTTCAGAATGTTTCTCTGAATGTTTGTGTTCCTTTTTTATTTGTTTTTATGCGTTCTCTATACTTCTATATAACATTATAAACATTAGGAAAAAGGGATATGACTAGAAAAGTTCTCTACCTCGCCCTTTTAAACATGCATGATCTAAAGCGTGAACAGAGACGAGGGAGTCTACTGTTAGATCGTGCATGGGACTGTCATCAACGGGGAGGGAGCAGCGCGCAGTAGAGGACAGTGTCGCCCTCTGCTGCCCACAGATAAATGGAAAAGGAAGTGACGCTGCAGGTTTCTCCGCTCGCCCAGAACACTGTGTGCTCAGTTTTAGACAGAATAAACACAAATGAATGTAATCAGATGAAAACAAACACAGACATTGAATTTCACAGGGAACTATTTTCATTCAATTCAAATATCAAGTATTTGGAATCAAAAGGCTCAATTTTGTTCAAATCTAGTCAAATGTCATCAAAAAGATGACTGAAATCCAAGCCTGATCATTTGTCTATGAGAACGTGATAATGAGCAAACTCGTAAATCAGAGCCATAATTTCAACGTCTGACAATAAAATGACTTTTCCTGACCCTGAAGTTAGCATTGAGTTTAAAATGGTTCAAAAAGGTTTACTTAATGCTATTCTTTAACAAGAAAATATTTTAGAGACTTGAGATATTGTTTTTTTCCCAACCAAGTTATAAAGAGATATTGCTTTCTTGTCTCGGATTTATGAAATGTAAAATAAAAAATGACAAATACACATTTTCATTAAGGAAAATTGGCAGAAATATCTAAGAGACTACTTAATACACAAGAAAACAACAAATTTGTTTAAATAGATTTAATTTGAAGGAAAAATAATTATTTTCCACCAGCTAACATACCTGTAGTGCAGCCAGAAGCAAGTGTCTGATCTCATTTAGATCCTCTAAATTACCCACAGTTCATCAGCTTAGCAAATAAAATAACTAACAGCAGGAATGTTAGATCAGCAAAATGCAGAAAATTGCATTCTTTGATAAATGAACGTGTTAATTAACTGCAGGTGTGATTCGATGCAAAGCGCCGTTCAGATGTATGGTTTTAATTTATTTGCTGTTTTAAACAAACATGTTTCACAAACCCAACGCAACAGTTTTCCTCTGTGTTCCTGGAGGACTTTCTGAGTCTAAATGATGTTAGCAGGCTTGGCTTATATCAACACATGCACATAAAAACGAAGTCCAAAAAGAGTTTGACAGTGTAAAAATTAAAGAAGATAAATCCAAGTGCTTGTTCATTTTGAAATATGATCAGTCTCTCTGAGTTTCACAAACAGGCCAAGCACAAAAAATCTTTTCTACACCTATTCACTATTAGCCACTGAAGGAAAACAGACGGGGAAACACTCGTATTAGAAAATCCCGTCAGATCTATGTAAAATTAGCATTCATGGGTTCACCCATCTTGGCTCATGATAGGGAACGCTTTGATGATTTAACATCCAGGAGAGAGCAGAGCACATCTCAGCTAGTTGAAGCTAACCGATAGCAACTCAACAACATGGCAGAACTCCTTCAGGCTTGTTTGTGGAGACACAGCATCAATGTTGCAAAGCAAACAGAGTCAGGCCCTGTCCACACGTAGCCGGGGATCTGCCAAAACGTAGATATTTTTCTACGTTTTGGCCTGTCATCCACACGAAAACGGAGTTTTTTCACACGAAAACGGATCTTTTTAAAAACTCCGGCCAAAGTGAAGATCTGTGTTTTCTCCGTTTTGGGTGTCTGCGTGTGGACGGACAAAACCGGAGTTTTAAGGTCCGCAACGTCACTTTCCGCGACAAAAAAATGCTGACATCACGTGTGCGACCTGTGTTTACACTAGCCGGCATCGTGGAAGCCTTCAGAGCTGCGCTCGCTTTATCAATTGTCCAAGCGCTTTTTGCTTGTTTGTTTTTGCAAGCGGAATTACTGCTCCTTGCGGAAGACCACAGACGAAGGACGAGGTTAAGAACGGGGGAAGTACTGCCACCTACAGGTCTGGCATGTCCTTAACAACGTATTTATCTGGGTACGTGTGGACAGAGTTTGTTTTTAAAACGCGGTGGTGTGGATGCAAGTTTTTGGAGGGGCGGATATTCGTTTTCAAATAACCCCGGCTACGTGTGGACTAGGCCTCAGTCATGTTACCGTTTGTCCAAATACCAGGAAATAAGACTCCAAATCCTGCCGTCTTCTGCTCATCTCTCCTCTGGCTCTTTTCCAGTTCCTGAAACAGAAGCTACTGAGCTTTTTTTTCTCATAGAAATCAACTCAAAAGGCTTGTATTTATACTAGAGACCACTGCAAATGTGTAGAAATATTTGTGAACTTGGTCTTTTAACCAGATTAAAGACTGGTTATCAATTCAGTTTCCAGTCTACACTACTTTCACTGCTCACTGCTCCTCTAAACACCCAACCCTTAGCTCCTTTTTGTGGAAGTGGCACAAATAAAACCGATCTGGAGCTGCTGACCAGGGGAAAGTTCTGCTCAGAGTTGAAACATTCCCAGTTTAAAGGCGACCTAAAGGATCCGAGTAAGGAGCCTGCGGACAGCATTCGAACAACATGGAGGAGCAGCTGTTTCTGGATGGCACCCTGCCACCCCTCTCTGTCTGCCTGCTGTGAAGGCTAGCTACCCACTGATGAGGAATTAGAAAGTCATTAAGAAACACAAATAACAGGATGGCACAGTCACAACTAACTCCAGAATGAATTTGTGTCTTCATCTCTACCCTCAAACAGGTGAAGAAATGACGTGTTCAAAACTGATATTTACATTATTCATTTGATCCTGATTGTTGTTTTAGTAAATACTTTCTTACGTAAAATCTCTTTACTTTTTAAAATTTGCCGTCACAGTCTTTGATGTGTTCAGATCCTGTCAAACAATTAATATCTGATGTAGGTAGCTGTTTAGACACATGTTTAGAGAACCAGAGATTAGTTTTGACTAGATTAACAAGATGGTAGCTAATCCTAGCAGGGTCAAAACAGAATAAATTATTACCATCTAAAAACATCTCTAATATCTTAATTTACATGATGGTTCGTGCAGGGGCTTTTTTTTTATAAACCCAACGGTTATTTTTGGCTGAATTACAGACATTCGTGTGATAAGTGCAATCCGAGACCACGGTCTTGGGTCGGAAAAGGGTAGAAGGCCTTCTCCAGGTCAGGGATGAGATCCTGCCTCAAGTGGAGGAGTTTAAGTATCTTGGGGTATTCATGAGTTCATGAGCGAGGGAAAGATGGAGCACGAGATCGACAGGTGAATTAGTGCTGCGTCTGCAGTGATGTGGGTGTGGCAAGGTGGAGAAACGAAGGCCCGGGTGGGATTCGATCCCCAGACTCCCGGGTGAGAGTCATGTGCGCTTACCAGTCAGCCAAAGGGACATCACCTTGGCCAAGTAGCCAGGGTGCATGATCAATTGGGATACAGTGACACGTCGCTCACACTGTCACACAGGCGTTGTACCGATCTGTCATGGTGAAGAGAGAGCTGAGCCGGAAGGCAATGGTCTTGATTTACCGGTCGATCTATGTTTGAATCCTCACCTATGGTCACAAGCTTTGGGTAGTGACCAAAAGAATGAGATTATGGATACAAGTGATTGAAATGAGTTTTCTCTGCAGGGTGGCCGGAGTCTCCCTTAGAGATAGGGTGAGAAGCTCGGTCATCCGGGAGGGGCTCGTTGTAGACCTGCTGCTCCTCCATATCAAGAGAGGCTAGTTGAGGTGGCTCGGACATCTGGTAAGGATGCCTCCTGGATGCCTCCCTGAATAGGTTTTCTGAGCAGGTCTCACCGGGAGAAGGCCTAAAGGAAGACCCAGGACACGCTGTAGAGACTATGTCTCACGGCTGGCCAGGGAACACCTTAGGATTCCCCCTAGATGAGCTGGCCCAAGTCGCTGGGGAGAGGGAAGTCTGGGCCTCCCTGTTTAGGCTACTGTCCCCGAGACCCGACCCCAGACAAGCGGCCGAAAATGGATGGACAGATGGAAATGCAACAGCTAGCTGTCACCCCTGCTTAAACAACCGTGTAAAACATTAAAAAATAACTTACTAAATATAATAGCAAACTTGCTAGGCTGGCATCAATGGTTGCAAAATCTAGCAAAAACCTAAAGGACAAAACATTCCATAGAAAAACATCCAGGCCAGCACTTAAGCCTGGAAAACCGTTCTGTAAGTACTTCGTTAGGCCACGACCCATAAGCAGAGCTCAGTGATGGGGCGGACTCTAAGGTTGTCGTTCGAACTGTCTCTGCACGATTGGACAGCAGTAGGACCAATCAGAGCAACAAACTACATGACCTATTCATCGTTACGGACATCAGTCAACAGGGCAGTCCTCCAAACACTACTGAAGAAGAAGAACCAAATAAATAACCTTTTTTCCAAGAACATAATTTATTCAGCTGAGATTGATCTGGAACTTTGCCTGGATTCCTATACACTAATTTATGATAGGTTCAACTGCCACAGCATAATAAAGAAAGTCGCTTTAAGACACGCATAGGGACGGCGACTTTGTCCTCGTTGTTGCTGCTTCATATTTTCACACGTAAGAACACGATTTGCTGCTTTGCTGTTGGGTAAACCAAAGTTTCTCAGAGCCAGGTTCACTCAGCAGTTTTAAATCTGGTACTATGGAGGCCAGACGGATGGCAGCTTGGTGATTCATACGGATCACATGTCCAGTAACTTCAGCAGACCGTGTCTGATCTCTGCGTGATAAATGTCTGTTTCACTGAGGCCCTCAAACGCACCAAGTGCATTACAGCCCATTTCAGGTCACGCTGCCTGAGAAGTCGGGCCATATGAGAATCTGACAGATATAACGCACGCGGCCTCAACTCGTATTTTTTATGCTTAAATTCTGCAGCCAGCATGCATTGTACTTTGAACGTTATCCCAAGGCTCACTAACCGTGCGCGTCATTGACATACCAGTGACTCTGACTGCACAGTCAATTACACATCTACCTTTCATAGGACGAGAGAAAAAGACAGGGAATGAGTTCATCCATGCATTCAACCTGCAGCAGCCATGCCTTCAGCAGAGGTGAAGCCCATGAGCAGACAGGAGAGACAAGAGGATATTAGGCTAGTTTTTTTTGTTCTATGCGGAGAATAAAGGTTAATAACAGTCCTTTCCTGTGTCATATTTGACATGACCAGTCATCGCAGTAATTACAATCATTACACTCCAAAAGATGTCTAGTTATCCCTCTTAAACACAGGCCACACAAAGGAAATCAATTATTCAATCAGAGCTCTCCCATTCATCCCTGCCTGAGTTCACTTAATTTTGGGCCTGGGTGAATCTGCCACAAATAAACCCCACGACTGCAGAAGAAAAGACGAGCAGGCCCCTAATTTGTACGCTTTCAGCCGGTCAATCACTTTTCAAAGGAATGCAAGCTTATTCTGACAATCAGGCCGACGTGAATGGGAATGGGTTTCATCTGCTACTTTACGTAAGTTATCTGGTGATAAAGAGGGCAGACGAGGCGAGGGAGGGGTGAGTCGACATGTACAGCTCGCGGGCCCCATCTCTCCTCTTTCTCTCGTCACCCTTTCACCTCATCTCTCACCCATCCTCCGCTCCTCATCTCGCCTGTGCCCACTAGGATTGGCAGCATGTAATTTAAAAGCATGGGCACAAAGACCAAATGCCAAGCCCATAATGGAAGCCGGTTGTGTTCTGATTTAAATGGGCTTCTCTGCTCAGGGCCCACGGCCTGTAATTAAGATCACTGGGACAAAGGAGAAGAGACAGTCTTATAATGCAGTCGGGACCTGGTTGAAGAAGAGGGAGTGAAAATATCAACTCCTTGCGCCAAAAATGGAATTTTTTTTTTAGATTCTGGAAGGACAGCGTTGAAGTGATAAGCGGGGAAGACAACTTTGTCTCTTTGTTGTTCCTGACTTGTGACGATCTGATAAATGAACAGTCGCTGGAGGTGTCCATTCATTAAAATGACAGCGTGGACACGCGGTTGAAATTAGTCTCAGCTAACTTTCAAGGATCCACCACAGAAGATGCATCTCTTTGATTACTTATGGAGGATGTCACGTTGCAAAGAGCAGCTTAACTTCAGAGAGAATTACTATCACCAGGCTCCGGCTCCATCAGCATTCCTGTAGGGGTATTTGATCAATCTGAATGATGAAAAGACTACGAGAGGCCTTCATTCCCGGATAGAGGGCTGGAAGTTTCGTCCTCCACATCCACACACCCGCCATCACTCTCTCTTGAGCATTTTTTTGTTCCCGAGGACACACTTTCGCGCTTGGTGCTCTGGGTGGTTGTGTGTTCAGACCTTTTTCCGTTTAATTAGATTTGTTAAAACAATTTTTGGAGTGCTTTATTCGGTAAAAGCTCTCAGGGGTTAATATCCGCAGAACACTTCTGTTCAGCTTCTTTTCACCAATGGAGCATAAATTATTTAAATTATTCAGAATTGTGCGACCTTTTATCTCACCCCCTTTGAAGGCAGCAAATTAAAAATGCAAATGGGCTAACTAATTAATATGCAAATGCATTCATTCCCAGTTAACAATTAGCAATTAAACCTGCAGTGTCTGGAAAGAGCACTGACAAAATTAGCAACTTATTTTTCCATTTAAAAAAATAGTCTGTACTGGTAAAGAAAAAAGAAAAAAAATGATTGAGGATATGACTTTTACTGACAAACACCTGTCTTGATATAAACAAAATTAATAGGATGTCATGTAAGAGACACAGAAATTTGACTATAGTCATGTCTTAACAGAAATCCATGTCATTTGTTCTTGGTTTAGTTCGAAGGCTTTCATAACTCAATCAAACGTTAATTGAAACATCAAAGTCTGAGAGAAATTCTCTGAGTGTGTGAAGGTTTTGTGTAAGAACAGAAGAAAGCAACACACACAGTCAGATGAAGAGTCAGGCAGGCTGAGATACAGAGCTACCTCATTACATAACACAGATTGATAGCAGGTTCGACTTTTTATAGCTGCGGACAGATATCCAGAGCGAAAGAACAGCAGCGGAAAACCATAAAACACCAAGAGCTGTCAAACTGCTTCCTATTTCCTTCGCAGAGCCAAAATGCAATCACACCACTATCTTCTATATTACACCTTATGATACCTAATGTTACAAACTCCACATCAATCATGCATGCCAAGCCCCGACTGCCTCTCCAGTGTCTGAATTTAACCGGATCCAGATCCTTTGATGCGATAGCGGGAAGGTGCGAGGGCCAGCAGGCGTGAACCGCACCTCCTCGTAAAGGTTATCAGTGATACACAGACCCAGGGGGGCACCCGCCTCACCCGGAGCGAAGCAGCTATTCAGCCGAGAACATACAAAGTGATGCATGTGCGAAGATCTCTTTCAGCCGTTCCGCGTTGACAACTGAGGTCAGGAAGTCAGTCAATCAAGGAAACAGGAAGTAGAAAAGGAAAAGGCCTGGTTGTCTTCTAAAGGATGGTTTGTCCTCTTTGATGTCCGATAATGTCCAAGCTAAGAAAAAGAAGCAATCTGGATCCATCTGTTCTTGCCAATTTTAGGTCTATTAAGAGTTCCCTTTTTAAATCAAATACCTAAAATTTTATGACATTTCTGAAAAGTTTCAGTCTTAGTTTCAAAGCATGCCACCCCACAGAAACTGCTTGTTTGAGAGAGTTTGATGACTTACCCTTATTTTTTGTGTTCTGGTACAATTGAATCTAACGCTTGACTCATGCATCTGTATTAAAGTTACCGTTCTTAAATAGTTCTAGTGGTACTTATCAGACCTGAACAGGAGGCATCCTTGTCAGAGATGTGAAGGAGCAGCAGTAACTTAATGAAGGACAGAGCGTCTCATGCTTCCCCCAACTGATGCCAGCCACTATACAAAGGAAGTCACTTGCATGGGGGCTTGTTTAATCACAATCTAAATTTTGTGAACATTAGCTGGGGTTGGAATGTAAAGGAACCAGTATGTTGAGAGCGCTGCCTTTTGGTCATGGACATGACACCAACATGCTGAACCTCTTCGGTTGAGACAAGAATTCACTCCCAAACTGGAAGGAGGGGGCAACATTAACTTGTCCAAGAGTCATGGCCTTTGACTCCTTCCTGCTTCCTTACCCTTGGCCCTTTATCGTGCACGATAAAGAGCACGACTTGATGAGATTGACATAAACACATCACCTGCAAAATGTGGAGATCTGAGGTTCCCAAAGCTAAGCCCAGAATGTCTTGATAAGGCCTTTTTAAAAGACACACCATGCCGGCAAATCAGCTTAGTACTGCCGCCATGGTGTGTCTTATGAACGTGCCACGGTGGCATGGCAATGCAGGAATTTTGCGGCATTCGTGCTGCCACTCTTGGTGGTAATATTGCCGCAATGCCGGACTTGAATGCATATTATGACTTGGAGCAACAGACGGAGGTGTCATGATCATGTTGGGAGTTACTGCCAAGCTACTGCCAGCAATTAAAAATGAAAGTAAACACGAGCAGTAAGTTTTGCTTTTTAAACAGAACCATCTGAAATGGTGAACTGGAGTGATGCAGAGCTCCAGGAGCTTCTCTCCGTTAGAGCTGGAGCTCAGATCAGCTGGCAGTTCACAGGGACTGTAAAGCTTGGTTTATGCTTGACACATTCACTTTCCGCTTGGTGATGCGGCTCACGCTTCACAACTTGCAGCGTTTATGGTTCGTGCGGCTTGTCTCTGCGGTGAACCAATATTCTCCCAAACTGTAGGGGCAGCATGGAGCTCTACGGCATGCACCAACACTAAACCGTAGAAGAAGTAAAAATTACTGTTGTTTACAACATGGCATTTCAGCATTTTTAACAGCGTCCTCGTCTTTTCCGACGGTGCGAGCTATTTCTCTCCAGGAATTATTAACAACATGTTGATCATAGTGATCTTTGAGAGCTGAATCATACAAATGTCTGTATTTACGAACCTCTGCCATAGTAGTTCTTGCCAGTCCGCCATGTTTTTCCACGTCCAACCATCCGCGTGCTTAGAAAATTTCCTAGGTGCGCGGTGCGGAAAGTTTGGGCCGTGCGGAGGCGCGGTGGAGGGCGTGGTTGTTAAAATGACGCAACTTTTCCGCGTGGAGCCGTGCGGACCTCGCAGACGCTTCAAGCATAAACCAACCTTTAGGGACATCCACCTATAGGAGCAGCTTGTCAAAAAATCTTAATGAGTACGGCTTTGATTGGAATACAAAGCAAGTTATGTCTAAGTTAAACGGAAGTCCGCGGCAACGCAGACTGCCCCATACCCTCTTTATACCACCATCGCATAATCTTTTGTAAAAAGGACACGACTGCGCCACATTACCTCCACGGTGTGGCCACTTATAAACGACCTAAATCTCCCTCATGCCGACTCAGTTTTGGGGCAAATTGGCTGCACTGTTTTCTTTAAGAGGCTTATAGACTCTCCTTCCTGCTGCCTTACCCTTGGCTACCAGTCCCAGGTCACGACTTGATGAGATCAATAAACACATCATCTGCAAAATGTGGAGATGAAACCCTCAGGCTCCCAAAGCTAAGCCCAGGATATCTCGATAGTATTCGTTTTGCAAGTGTTTCGATTGTATGCTTTCTTTTAATGCAAACAAATGAGTGTATATTTTGTTAGTACAACTGCTGATTAGAATGACCACATTGCAAATTTTGGTCAGTGAAAGTTGTCTTACCATCACTGTCAACTTCACTTTGCTCTTCAATCGTCAACTTGTGGTAGAAACTCAACGATTGCCACGCCTTTAAACATGACTCTGGTGTTTCATTAACTTGCATTAAGTGCCCACGTCCCCTGACATTTAAGCACTATATTGCCAAAGAAGCCTCATATATTATTTATTGCAGTTTAATATTGTTTTTGAATATTTGTGATGCCTTTAGGCCTGGCTTGCAGACACGTGATATGTTTTAATTTCTCTTTGGAATTGACTTTCTCTTGCTTTGAGTGCCGTTTGATTAAAAGAATGTTCTTGCATAAAAATTTAAACAAACACAAAGTTATTCTCCATTCAGCAGCTGTTTCCTACAATGTCTTTAGATTAGACTCACGTTTTTATTTAAATCACCTCCTAATTGAATTAGTTCTTGTTTACGTTGTGCTGTATGTAGAGAGCGTTCCCTTTAAGAGCATCTAGCCGTACTGACCATCATGGCTGTGACACCCCGCGGCTCTAATTCAGTTGCTGGTTTTCATATACTGCTAATGTGCTAGCGACTGCATAATTGCAGCGCTCCTCACCAGACACTCCACATGCATCTCTTTATCCGCTCATTCGTGGAATAAATAGAACTAAAACACAAGAAACGCAGCAAAGAGCCTCTTTCAAGCAAATAGGCTGGGGGTGGGGAGATAATTAATTCTGAGATTAATGTACTGTAGCAGTGGTGTGTTATTAAAACGCTATTTTTAAATTACAGCTCAGAAAGCACCCCCTTGGGATTAAGAGTGTTAGCCACTGATCTCTGCTTAAGTTATAGATGGAAAAGGAAGGGGGGTATATTTAACATGCCCAGGTCCCATCGTATGGTTCGTGCTGTGGCTGACACTAAAAATTGTTTTCTTTTCTTTTTTCTTTTTCACCTCAGAGATGCAATAAAAAGCCTGAATAGGTGCCTTCATCAATGTGGCTGGAACTTGTGCTTTCCACTAAGAGTGTTTGATAGGCGAGGGCCGCTGCTGGTTTACAAGTGGCATTTGATTAATGAATCTTGCTGTGTCTATTGTAAAACAATTGTTTGCAAAGCAAGGGAGTGTTGGGAGGTTGTTGTAAGGTAGATGACAGATATTCTGGTATTTTACCACTTAAAAGGATCACAACTCAGTGTGGGGCATGTTCAGCTTAAAGGCCTAAACAGGTTATTTTATCAGTTTCAGGTGGGATTTCTGCTGGCTACGAAAGCAGTCAGGTACATTCAGTTTAGAGGTGTCCAACAAGGTTGAAGACATCTATTTAGAGGATAACAAATGTTTATTTATATTAACTAAATTTTGTTATTCTCAATATAAAATGCTAAGATTATTTAGAAATAATATAAATAAAAACATAACAATGGTGTTGTATTAGGATCACTCAGAATAAAAACATAAATGAGATTATGGTTGAAATGTTGAGAAAAACACAGAAAGCACTACACACACTTTATTGTACTATGATTCTACCATACTTATCATATTGTGTCGAAGTATGGGGCAATACTTATAAATCTAATTTATTAAAGATTTGTGTTCTCCAAAAAAGAGTGGTAAGGATAATTATAAATTCTGGATATAGAGATCATACAACTCCATTATTCTATAATTCCAGATTACTCAAATTTTTTGACTTAATTCAATTTAAAACTGTCCTTGTACCGTATAGGGCCATGATGGGTGTACTGCCGTGTAATTTGCAAAGGATGTTTAAAACTCATGAAGAGGGTTATGAATTGAGAGGCGTTGAAAACTTCATTTTTCCATTATACCGAACAACTATGAAAAGTATGTGTGTATCTGTATGTGGTATCAAACTGTGGAACAAACTTGATGTGACTTTAAAATTATGTAAAAACATTAGATCATTTAAAATGTTGTATAAACAACTTATAATTGACTCGTACATAAATAGCAAGTGATAAAAATGGTAATTGGCTTCAAATGGAATATTTTGTTTTTGTTGTTTATTGGTTTTGTTTTCTTTTTCTGTAGATTCATGTGAACAATTGTTTTGTAACTGTCTTTTTATGTAGCAACTAGCAAGGTGAAGATAGAACGACCTGCATAAAGAAAAGTTTTTTTCTTTCAAATTTGTTAATGTGAGCAAATGTGATTTATTAACTGAATTGGGGCTGGACTAGATAAGCTTTTGCTTCTTCCAGTTCCCTCTCAAATGGTTTTATGTTATTGTATGTTTTGTATTGTTTCATTCAACAGCATATGTTTATCGTATTCCTCATTTTTAAAAAAAATATTTTTTTTTGTATGCACCAGGAATATGGGGGAGTGCATATGCAATTTCATGTTTTCGATGGTTTGAGATAAAAAAAAAAGAAGAAAAAAACAAAACAAAACAAAACATTGAAATATAATCTTTGGAATGCCATTTTTATTTTGAGAAAATCCAACCAGCACAGGTAAGAAGACCTATGATAACTTTATAATGTTGAATATGCAGTTCGGTCTAGCCACGCTCCACTGTAGCTTCAGCAGGTCTACCACAATTGTATGTCCAGTCAGTGGCAACGCTATATGTTTGTAGAGAGATGTTGTTTGTATGGGGATTGTTCTAAAGTCACTGACACAAGTCAGTGACTCGAGGCAATCTTCTGGGTGTTCGTACACAGGAAACGTTCACCTAATTGGCATAATGAATTGAACTCAATGCACTGATGAGCCAGTTCAATTGGAATGTTTACTTTGTTAAGTGCCTTGACATTTGGTGCACTTTAAATAAACTGAATTGAGTTGAATATTAAAAAGGCTTAGCCCCAGACCTGCGATGGAGAAAAACAGCTCAGGAACAGCACTCGTGAAATGGCTTTGACATCAACTTTGGACGATTTAGATCTTGTTCCGGCAAGATCCCACTCAAATTAAGCACCGTCTGGGCGTGACGGGACCTGTGACACAGTCAAAATGGCAGTGGTGGGAACCTCTAGCCTAGGCTGCCAAACTCCTCTGTTTAATTCTGCACAGAGAAAGGGTCTGGGAACTCTCCTATTTAAATAAACCAACCCCGTGAGATTTCTAACTGAGCCAATTAGCGCTGAGTAGCGTGCGTCCCACACCACAACGCAGAGTTTGCCGTAAACATGGCGACTGAAGTGTAGTTCGCTGCGGCTCTTTCCTCTGTTCTAATAGACCTGGACACGTCTTTTAAACAACAAGTAGAAGCACTAAAAGCCTTTCTTCTAAAGAAAGATGTTTGCGCTGTCGCCAGATGCCATTTTTGACTACAGCTAAAAACTACAGTGTCGCAGACGTCGCACACAGCGACGCTCAGTTTCTCTTAAACAACGAAGACAGCGGCGGAGTTCGCTGCGGCTCTTTCCTCTGTTCTAAATGACTCGAATGTCTTTAAACCCGCAAAAAGTAGAAGCGTAAAAGCCTTTCATTTAAAAAAAAATGTTAGCGCCGTTGCCAGACGCCTTTTATTACTACTGCTAAAAAGCTACAGCGTCGCGTGGTACAGTCGGCATTTCCGTCTTTTTTTTGATTGGTTATTTTTGAGCTGCCTAGTCCCGCCCCTCAAGCGCCTCTCTGCCTGAGTTACCAGACTCTTTGTCTGTGCAGAATATAAACAGAGGACGAGTCTGGCAGGCCAGGCTAGGGAACTTCCCATATATATCTATATATCTATATATCTATATATATATATATATATATATATGTAACATGAGGAAATATGGGTTTTCTGTCACAAAGGTGGTGTTGGACTCAGCTGGGTCAAAGCTGGGTCGCTGAGAACTTTCACCCACAGATTAAGACCTGAACGCCAGCGAGTCTGGGAGGAAACCATAACATCTGCCACCTGCAGTCTGCCAGAAGAGGTGTTCCCAGGAAATGTAGTCATAACAAGTCTTAAAACTTTCTTTTCTCTATTTTAATGTTAAAGAATAATAATTATCATTTTGCTCATTATAAATGTGTTTAATCAAATGAATGATTCTTATGCTTTGGGTAATTATAATGGATTAATGAATCCATACTTAATTAAATAATGTTTGAGGATGTTTGTTATCGACCTTCACACACACTCAAACACACCCACACACAGATTCTCACAGTAAACTCCAAAACACATTTGCTGACGTACACGTTTTGCTTTGAGAAGAGAAGGGTTTTTGGTAAGTTTCAGTCTTATGATTCAGTTCGTGCTTGACAACGAAAGAGAGAGGACGTGTGAACAACCAAAGGGGGGACAGAGCCGATCGGCTCATTTCTCCCCCCCCCCCCCCCCCCCCCCACGCTATTCCTGCCAAGCCAGACAGGACAGCTGAATCGCAACTTCTAACGCAGACTCATACCGAGTCTTTTGATTTCTGAGTGAACTAAACTTAACAAAACGCATCGACAATACGCTTTGCCATCAACGTGGACCGAGGGCAACTCTGGACCGGTTCGTGGCGCATCTTTGTCTTCTTTGCCAGCCAAGGTGCCCTGGATGAAACATCATCCTAAGGTGACGTCCCGGGTCCAACAGGGGGTCCGATTTTCGGTGAGGCAGAACACGACAGATAGCGTTTTGATGCATCTTTTCCAACTAAACCTAAGTTTATTCAAACCATCACTTTTCACTCAGACACCTGTTTCTTCCTGAAGCAAAATCAGATGCGCACACGCATTCATCTCACCTCATGTTCAATTCTCACTGCACTTTGCACACACGCATCCATAATCACATCATATCACTCTCAACCTTCAGCACCTCCAACAGAAGGTCTATTTGAGCAAGTTTACAATATCAACTGTTAAAGATTGTTCAACAAAGCTGCCAATGTTGATTGTTATTTCCTGTTTGTCAATTTCAAAATCATTAGTTTAATTTGAAGAATTAAAACTTTTAATTGTCAAACTTGTTTCTTCATTGAACTGAAACACAGACCCACGGATATTATCGACAGTTTATCGATGAAAACAACCTTTGAGTCTTCTTAAAACTATACAATTTGGTTATTAATTTAATAAAATTAATATCACAAATTAACATGTAGAATGGTTCCTCTTTCATAAAAGAGCATAAACCACAACGCTACATATATATACATATTACTGCTCACATTTATGCTTTTATATATATATATACATATTACTGCTCATATATACAATATCATCTATCTATCTATCTATCTATCTATCTATCTATCTATCTATCTATATATATATATATATATATATATATATATATATATATATACATGAAAGGGAAAATGTTGTCCTGTGTTTGTGCATGTGCTTGTCAGGCCTTGTGCTTGTGGGTGTAATGTTCTGTTTTTAACACTGGCAGTGAGTGGTTTGCACCTGTGGCTGCTGGCAGACCATCCGGTGCGTCGCAGCTCCGGAGGGACCTTGAAGCCGGTCGCAGTGGGAGAGAGGATCTGTCCTGCTAACCATAATTAGCACAGGCCTGTTGATTCACTGATAATGAGCGAGAGTTCATTAGCGCGTCGCTAATTGCTACCTACTTCACCGCTGCAGCCATGCCAGACCCAAAACCTCTTGCTCTCGGAAAAAGTTTGTCTGTCTGTCACATTAGGAACGCTGCAAAAAAAAAAAGAACTTGCAACCTTTTGGCGCATTGTGGTGGAAACAGATGGATCTCCTTTACACATACATTTGTTACATTACTGTTGATGTCTTTGTATGTTTGTCATTCTCGTGTGGAGCAAAAGTATCTAATATTTTTACATTCATTCTGATGATATATTGTTGTTTATTATGACACGTGGCCTAAGAGAAAGAGTGTGGTTGTGTTATTTTACACAAATGTTGACAAAAAGGACATTAAACTGACTCTAAAGTTAATCTGATAATTAAGACTTGTTTTCTGACAGAATTAATCAACCAACCCTAATCCCAGAGTTTAAAAAAGATAATCGTAAGGTAAGAAATGTTGGAATTAGTTGTATTAGTCAAATTTTGACAATATTTCTCGAAGTCGGTATTGTAAACATGCGGCCTGATATTTGTAAATACATTATGTCATGGCCACTTTTGAGTTTGCAAAGGTCAGTTGGCTGTTGCAGCCATCTAAAATCAGGTTAAAGTAAAAGTAGCTGTTTCTTATCTAGTTACTGCCTGAGATTTCCAACAAGACCTTGTTCGTTAGAAATTTTGCTAACAAACTTTCAATTCAGCAGTTAAAACAAACTCATATTTTGCATGATACAAAATGTGAAAGAACCACATACAATTATTAAAAAGAAGAAAAAACAAAAAAGGAAAAAAACGTCTACTTGAATGTGAATTTACCAGGCGGTACAAATCCCATTTATTACCCCGGCTTTCCACAGGAGCCGTCAGCAGCACGTTACTGCAGCAGCACGTCATAGCTGCTGATAGGAACCGCTGTGGTCAACAGAACCTTTTCCACTGGAGCCGTCAGCAGCGCGAGTCGGCCGCGTCTCAGGAGCAGCATGTCGCGGCCTTTACGTGCCGGTTCTATTTTCTACGCGCGACACCTCTGAAACGGGTCAAGTTCGACATTTTTGGGGAAGGAAAGACAGGAAATCGGACGCAGAAACGGAGAGAAGCTCCCGAGATTTTCAGAATAAAGAACGTACTGCCTTCCGGTTGCTTTACTTTTAAAAAAAGTTACTAAATGTGCGGCCCCGTGAGAAGTTATCACCTAGCTAGCGGTCTCCTTTGTTTTTCAGGTCCATATTGGCGATTATAAAACGGACAGAACATAAAACGCAAACCTTTTGGAGCCATGTTGTAGTTTTCTCCTGCTTGTTGTTGTGTTTACTGATGAAGTCACTCGTGTGACTTCGTGCTCGGTCGGTGACAGCTGCTCCCCTGCTGCTTCGCGTCTTGTGGGAAGGGCCAAGCAGCAGTTTACGCGAGCAAGACGTGCTGCTGCAGTAACGTGCTGCTGACGGCTCCTGTGGAAAGCCGGGGTAAGTGTTATCCATTTAAACCAGCACCCAATTATTAAGTCAAAGTAACATTTGACATTTTTACCGAGGTATTTAGAATAGCAGCTCATGCTGTTTTATCTACTATGCTAACAGATCAATGAACTGAAAGACATTAGGTATAGTAGAAAAAAAATGGTGCTCGTAGTGTTTTGAGAGTGTAAAAAGAACACAGGTATTTCCATGATGTTAAATGGGAGGAAGAAAGAAGCTGACATGTAATTCTTTAAACACAATTATTTGTAATATTTAGTTTAATTTTAATAGCTTTATCCATTAAGTCAAAAAATATATATGTAACCATCATCATTGTCTTAACCTGTTTCTGTATAATGTGTTTTTGTACGGGGCCTGCAAAAGAAAAGTCTGGGCAATATTACATTTTTGCCAGCATAGAATCATATAATGACCAACTTATGTTTGAATTTTCCCAGGATTGTTTATTTATTTATTTATTTGTGTGAACTGCTTCCCTGGTGCTTTCCTCAGCCATCAAAAAGAGGCATCTGGCCAAAACTGTAGGAAACAAGTGGCTGCAGCTAAGCTCAGCTCACAGCTGAGACACGTAGTCAGTGTGTAAACACTCTAAATCAGGTAACACGAGATGGAGATCACAATATGCTGCACACACAACTCGTGCATCCAGAATGACACCGTAAAATTTCCAGAAAAGACCAAACTTTTCCTGTTTTGGTTTGACGTTTTAGACTGAAAATGAGCATTGTATGTGATTTGTGAAATTATTTTGCGGACATTGTTGGTGTCAGGCTAGATTCTGAGTAGTCCAGTTTAGGAACCTGCAACTTATTGTTGAGAATGTCTTCTAATTTGGGCGTGTTTTGAGCCTCTCAAGGTGGCAACAGGATCAGGTATGTTGTTAATTTTATGTTGCTAAATCTGAGATAATCCTTATGTTGTGTTGTGCATTTTTATTAAACACAACATTAGGGTTTCCATCCATTCATCCATCCATCCATCCATCCATTTTCATCTGCTTATCAGGAGTCGGGTCGCGGGGGCAGTAGCCTAAGGCGAGAGGCCCAGACTTCCCTCTCCCCAGCCACTTGGGCCAGCTCCTCCGGGTGAATCCCAAGGCGTTCCCTGGCCAGGTGAGTGACATAGTCCCTCCAACGTGTTCTGGGTCTACCTTTAGGTCTCCTCCCGGTTGGACGTGCCCGGAAAACCTCACCAGGGAGGCGTCCAGGAGGCTTCCTGACCAGATGCCCGAGCCACCTCAACTGGCTCCTCTCAATGTGGAGGAGCAGCGGGTCTCCTCTGCGGGTCTAATCTGAGCCCCTCCCAAATGACCGAGCTTCTCACCCTATCTCTAAGGGAGAGCCCAGACACTCTTAGGAGAAAATGCATTTCGGCCGCTTGTATCCGCGATCTTGTTCTTTCGGTCACTACCCAAAGCTCATGACCATAGGTGAGGGTAGGAACATAGATCGACCGGTAAATCGAGAGCTTCACCTTCTGACTCAGCTCTCTCTTCACCACGACAGACCGGTACAACGCCCGCATCACTGCAGATGCAGCACCAATCCGCCTATCGACGTCACGCTCCAGTTTTCCCTCACTCGTGAACAAGACCCCAAGACATTTAAACTCCTCCACTTGGGGCAGGACCTCATCCCTGACCCGGAGAAGGCATTCTGCCCTTTTCCGAATCAAGACCATGGTCTCAGATTTACAGGAGCTGATTCTCATCCCAGCTGCTTCACACTCGGCTACAAACCGCTCCAGCGAAAGCTGAAGGTCACGTTCTGATGAAGCCAACAGGACCACATAATTTGCAAAAAACAGAGACCTGATCCTCAGGCCACCAAAACGGATGACCTCCACACCTTGGCTGTGCCTAGAAATCCTGTCAATAAAGGTTTTGAACAGAATTGTGACAAAGGGCAGCCTTGGCGGAGTCCAACACTCACTGGGAATGAGCCCGACTTACTGTCGGCAATACAGACCAAGCTCTGACACCGGTCATACAGGGATCTAACAGCCCGTATCAGAGGGCATGGTACCCCCTACTCCTGGAGTACCCCCCACAGGGCCCCCCAAGGGACGGGGTCAAACGCCTTCTCCAAATCCACAAAACACATGTAGACTGGTTGGGCAAATTCCCACGCACCCTCCAGGATCCCCTTAAGGGTATAGAGCTGGTCCAGTGTTCCACGGCCGGGACGAAAACCACATTGCTCCTCCTGAATCTGGGGTTCAAAAATCCGACGGACCCTCCTCTCCAGAACCCCTGAATAGACCTCACCAGGAAGGCTCAGGAGTGTGATCCCCCTGTAGTTGGAACACACCCTGCGGTCCCCCTTTTTAAATAAGGGGACCACCCCCCCTTATTTATATACAAAAAGTTTTGACGACTTGTCAAAAGCTTTGGTGGGCTAAAGAGGTTTTTGCTTCAGGTGGCCGGCCTGAAGCTTCTCTAGAACTGAGGAATCACCAGCGTGATCTGGTTTTAATATTATGATGTTATGATTGTGTAGCCAACCAGAAGCTGACAAGTTTGGATGTTACCAAGAATTTCAGAGACACACGCCTTCTTTGATCCGGAGGCTCTGATCTAGGTAAAAGGTTAATTATGTGTCATGGACTTAACTTTACCTTACTTTGTACTTGTGTGAGTGCAAATGTCATGACCTTGTCCAGTGGGACTACCCCCAATGTCCACGCGATATTGCAGAGCCGCGTCAGCCAACACAGCCCCACAACATCCAGAGCCTTAAGGAACTCCGGGCGGATCTCATCCACCCCTGGAGCCTTGCCACAGAGGAGCTTTTTAACCACCTCAGTGACCTCAGCACCAGAGATTTGAGAGGCCAACCCAAAGCCCCCAGACTCTGCTTCCTCACTGGAAGACGTGTTGGTGGGATTGAGGAGGTTTTCGAAGTATTCTGCCCACTAATCCACAACGTCCTGGGTAGAGGTCAGCAGCACACCGTCCCCACTATAGATAGTGTTGGTAGCGCACTGCTTTCCTCCCCTGAGGCCACCTCCAGGCCTGGCTCCAGAGGGGGGCCCCGGTGACCCACGTCCAGGCAAGGGAACACGGTTTCCATTAATATAATTCATCATAAGAGGTCTTAAATAATAGGGTTTAATAACTTGAATAACTGCCATGTTTCTGGCAGGATTTCAAACTGATGCACTGTTTTCTTCAAAAAGCTTCTGGACAATATTCACAATGCACAATGGCATTTAAAAACATGACAGATGGCATACTGTCTAAACATGAACATGTATTACTGTAGTGCTGTACCCAAATTTAGCAAAGACGGGTGTTCAATTTCCTCAAGCATTATGTTAATGGACCTCTGGACACATAAATGTACCTTGTTCACTGATACTACAACTACTATTATTTGTTGTTATTTGTTAGTCTGTTTATTGTCTTCTCTATACTGTGGAACCTGTACTTATTACAATGCTCAATGACAATTAATTCCACCAGCTCAGCTTTGTTCATTAAAGAATCGTTCATTCATGCATTCTTTTAGAAACAGGTAAAATTTTATCTCAACATAAAACAAACAAAACAACTGCCACAAGAAAAAAAAATTAAACATAAAACATGAAAAATGATTCAAAGGCATGTTGATTGTCCTTGAAATAAAATGTTTAACTTTAAAGTCTTACAATAATTTATATCCATCCATCTATTTTTCTTTACCTGCTTATTCATGCAGGGTCACGGAGGGCAGGTGATTATCTCCAGCTGTCTTCGTGTAAGCAGGTAGGGTACACCCTGGACGGGTTTCCAGTTCATCTCAGGGCAACACAAACAACAATCCGTGCACACACACACTCACACCTAAGGATAATTTAGAGAGACCAATCAACCTGTCAGTCATGTTTTTGGACTGTGTGAGGGAGACAGAACTCATGCATGCACATGCAGGGAGAACATGCAAACTCCATGCAGAAAGACCAGGATGCAAACCCAGGACCTCTTTGCTGCAAAAAAACAGCGCTACCCTCTGTGCCACTGTGGCGCCCCAATAATTTATGCATAAATGCAATCAGATAAAACATTAAATGGTAAGTGTTCTGCATATAGTGCTTTATAGTCAGAAGACTCCTTTATACTACAGTCTATCATTCACCCATTCACTCACAGCTTCACACGCTGGTAGTGATGAGCTACATTGTGGCCACAGTTGCCCTGGCACACATTGTCAGAAGCAAGACTGCCGCACATTTGGCTCCAGGGTGCCTCGGACTAGCACCAAAAGGCAAGGAAGGTAAAGTGTCTTCCCCAAGGGCACAATGACTGATACAGACGGAGCCTGGGTTCAAGCTGGTAACTCACCAGTAACAGGTCAAACTCCTAACCGCTGAGCCACTGTTTCACTATTGGAGAGCTCATGAGTGGAAAAAAGGGTAAGCTTTTGATGAATACAAATGAAAATTGCAAAACACATGTATTAGCTTAATATGATCACTAGTGAAAAAGGGCCCTATAAGCATAAACAAAGCTATGGTTCTCTTGATACTTTAAATAAATAAAAGATAAACAGAAGTCAGTCAGAATGTGGATGATGTTGGCTGACAGGGTCTTCAATTGCAAGTGGTAGAATGTGGTAGAACATGGAATTTAGAACGTTGTACACATCCACCATACTTAAGTCTTTAGGAAGATGGTTTACCGTTGTGGTAACAGGGTCTACACCAGCGGTTCCCAAACTGGGGTCTGGGACCCCCAAGGAGGTCCTCGCAATTGTATCTGTACGAGGTTGTGAGGTTGTGAGGTTAGCACGATCTTATTTGTAAAGATTACATTTATAAAATCCCAATAATACACTCTACAGTATGATAAAAACTCCATATAACTCCTCTGTATGTCTGTATAAAGTATGTAAATTATCACATTTATTGTGTGAATGCGTACAGGAGTTGGGGTTGGGGGTCCTGACTTGTCTTGGACATGGGCAAGGAGGGTCCTCAAGGAACAAACTTTGGGAACCATTGGGATAAACTAGTAAACATTGGTATCAGGATGTGGACTGGAACGACAATGGTGATTTTACTGAAGTAGATATGTGGTCGTTTGAAACCCAGATGTGGAGGTGCTAATGAAGGTAAATCCCTAACGTGTATTGATAGAAACGATAAGGCAAGGGGCTACATCTCGACTCATAACAAGATGGAAGTGACTTACAAAGTTCTGTGCATTTAACTTCTGATGGAAGGTGCTTGGAAGAAGGTAAAAGTCCCATTAGTCACCATCATCACACTGGTGAAGTTACATCTCCGCATCTGACCCATCACCGTGGGGAGGGGTGAGCTGCAGCCATAGCTGCGCTTGGGAACTATTTGGTGATTTAAACCCCCATTCCAACCCCTTAAGGCTGAGTGTCAAGCAGGGAGGCATCGAGTCCCATTTTGTTAAAGGTCTTTGGTATGACCCAACCAGGATCTGAACCCCGATAGCTCAGTCTCATTGCAAACAGTCTACCATTAGGTCACTGAGGAGGTTAAGAAGAAGATTGGAGATGAAGAAGAAGAAAAGATAATCTTTCACATAAACCCCTTGATACATGACCTCACACCCCTGCCTCCCACCTTCTGGACGGTGGGCAAAAAGACGACCCTCCCCAAAAAGACGGCCCTCCCCCATTTTCCCATTGACCACCATTGTTATTATCTGTCAGTTGTCAATAAATTGAGCTAAATTGCAGCTAAATAAAATCTATCAGCATGGTTAACACATGCAGCGCTGCAGGCTGCACAAGTAGACAAAAGAAGGACAGTAATGTAAAATCTGACAGGTTTTCTCAGCTGATAAAACACGCCTAACCCTAACCCTGATGAAATGCACCCAACCCTAAACTTAAACCCGGTTTCACACTAGAAGCATCAGCAGCGCAAATCGGCAGTGGGACGGTTTTCTCGCAAACTTCAAAGTGGTCCTTTTCACACCGGGAGAGTCTTGGCCGTGGCTCGGCTTCCTCGCTGTGTTCGTCGCTGGACTCGCAAGATCCCAAAATCCCTCGAGACTTCAAAGGTCACTGTTTGTTTATGCAATCCACCATTAAACCAAAAAGTAGGAAATCACATTTGATATCGCTGTTTGACGTCATATATGATGTTGTTCCTCTCCACTGCCAGGAATAAAGCCATAAAAACACCGTTGCACTTCTGCAACAATGCAGGGAGTAAATAAGCCGTTGTGTGAGCGCTTTTCTGTCTAGCCCTATGTTAACTGCGTCCCAGAAGCGGGACGCCGCACCGCTGGAGATAGGATCGGATTCTATTTTTGCTGCGTTCCGCTTTTGGGACGCGTCTGAAAAATGTCATGTTGCAACTGGTTTGAAGCACTCCAAAGACTATAATGGAAGCAGTGACGCTCCGCACCACTGAAGCTTTCAGTGTGAAACCGGAGAAACCCCCACAGCTCATTAGCTATTTCAAGCGTATCTGGAAGTTTGCACTAAACACTGTTAACTTTGAGATGTTTATTGTTTTGATCATCTGCACAAAGACGTGTTAGATGATCTAAATCCCCAGTTTTTTTGTTAGCTTAAATCACAAAGATACTGGTCTGCAAAACAGCTGGAGATGGTGTTTTAGCTCCCCAGCGTTGTGCGCATGAGCGCTATTAACCAAATGTAAACATTCAAGAGATTTAGAGCGTCTCTCAAGAAAAAAATCACAAGGCACTTCAGAAAACGAAAGGAGCTCCTGGTTTGCACTGGAAGAGTCGAGTGAGCATTAGCTAGGTGGTGGTGCTGTCTGACATTTGGTACGGTTTGGATTTTAGGTATTTGAAGGAAAACTAGCCATGTTGGTACCATACTGAGACTAAAGTTAGTGTCTTGCTTCGATTTTTATTTCAAAAACACATTTGCATGCTCTTAACGGAAAGGGAATGCCTTACTCATTTTTTACATCTTTCAGTTTTTTGTTATACGTCCAAAGTTACATTAACCTAAAAACTTAAGTAGTTTGCGTTTTTGTCTTTACAAGATAGCCAGGTGAAGGTATGGATGATGGAGGGATTACTAACCAGTACTGTGGTAATATCTGTTAATGTTGTGTATTTCTACACAAGTATCCACCCGTAAGGCAATCTCACCTCAAGAGAGTGATCTGTCTCTTCTCTCCTCCTTTCCAAGAGGTTGAGGCTTTATCAGTGAGACCGTGATGAATTCTCAGCAGACACCCACTCATATGGGCCCTGAGTGAGCATGCATTTAAATGAACCCGCTCTTCCTCTGCCTCCTACTACACAAGGATTTCTAAACTCTCTCTCTTGTCAAGCACTACATCAAACACAATAACAACAGTCCCAGCCCTCCTTTACCCCCCACCCCTGCCATTCTCTACATTCTTCTTTAAGTCATTTTATTCACTGACATTTTACTTTCTTTGGTCCACATCACCAAAGACTCTTTTATCTCCTTTTCACGATGGACTCATCTACATTTTTCTAAAGGACCTTACATCATATCTGAGCTTGTTGCTGCTACCTTTCAAACCACAAAGTCAAAAGCCATCACACTTAACCCACTTGTTTCTTGTCTTTTTTTTTTCCTCCCCTGATTTTAGAACCAGAAGGTGAGAGGCAGTATCCCGGTGATCACAGCATCAAAGCTGCCAGTCAGCCCCGAGGCTGGCACGTCAATCTCGAAGAGAGTTATTCTACTATGAGCGCCTTATCCACAATGTGCTCTGACTTTTTAAGGTACAGCATATCTAATCACTATAAAATACATCACACTCCTGCCTGTTCTTGCTGTACCAACACTCCAATTAAAGGAGATTCGTTCAAGTTTTAGCCCATTTTTTTTAAACCAAAGAATAATGTTGCCCATTAGAACTGTTTGTCCATATTAGAAAACGATTACTAAACCCTTACTGTAACGTGTTTTGTATAATGGACGGGGCATTGGACTTACACTTATGAGAAATCTATTTTATTGTAACAAAATTGATGATGAATTATATTTTATCCTATCAAGCATTTAGTTTCTTTTCTTTCAACACGAGGCAATGTTTAAAGGGACTTAACGGACTTTTGAATTTTTATGCTCATGACTGCCCCCTCAGGCCAAAAGCATAACTGCAGCTTCAATAGTAGGCTCGTGGACGAGGCACGCATGCTGTACGTGCACACTCCTTAACGAAAATAACAGCTGAGACAGTCCCGTGTGTGTGTGTGTGTGTGTGTGTGTGTGTGTGTGTGTGTGTGTGTGTGTGTGTGTGTGTGTGTGTGTGTGGCCCGGAGGACGGAGGACAGGAGAACGTGCAGCTAATTAATTAAATAATTTGGTTCTGTAGCTTTCTCTTCAGCACAGCCGACAAAGGTTTATGATGGGTCAGTCCTCCTGCATGCTCAGATCATTCCCTTCCCTTGCTTGAAAAATTGTTCCAAAATGAAAGTTGAACCCACATCTTTTTTATCTGTGAATTCAATGCCGTTCTGCAGGTCTCAAATAAAAATTTGGGCATCTTACTGTGAAAAAATATGTCATTAATGTAAAAAAGAAACTCTAAATGAACTATGTTCACGCCCAGAATTGAATCCAGGTCTTCTGCATGGGAGTCAGACATCTTACAAGGTGAGCTACACTCTAGTAACATTCACAGTATCTGTAACTTTTATATCCTTGATGACAACTGAAACAACGTCAAACCAAAGAATGGTTCTAAGCGAAAATGGCTATTTTGTTGCTAATTTGCAGGAAATATCTAGAAGAAAGTTCTACTGAAAGTAGCTAAGGGTCCTCAGAAATGTAGCTAGGTTCATCACTAGGCGTTAGGAACAGCGACAAAGTCGCTGAGTTGGCACTGCCTCTCTCTCTGCTGCTAAAGCTACGGATAGCAAATGCTACGGGCGATGCCTGAGCGTGAACGCGCATGAAGCAGCCTGCTCGACCCGAGCATCTCTCTTTTTCTGTGATTTTACAGAAAAACAGGCAATCACAGTAACAATGCCAGGGCTCATTCTACAGGACCAGGGCATTGCAGGAGAATGTATGAAGAAGACATTTATTATTTCTATACATGTTTTGGCTGTCAAACTTCCATAATGCCCCTTTAAGGCGGGCGTGGGGAACCCTGGTCCTCGAGGGCCGGTATCCTGCATGTCTTTGCTCCAACACTTCTGATTCAGTGGTTGATTCACCTGTTCAGCAGCTCATCAAGCTCTGCAGAAGCCTGTTAATCACCTGCTGATTGAAATCAGGTGTGTCAAAGCAGGGTTGAAACTAAAATATGCTGGATAGTGGCCTTTGATGGACCAGGGTTCCCCACCCCTGGTTTAAGGCCTTCCTACAAACTCATAAAGAGATTTATGTGCCACTCCGAAGTAAGATGCTCTGTAAAAATGATAAATAACTACCATCGGATCACTCGTAGCTTTTCGACTGGCCTCTGATCAAAAAGAGCTTGCATGCTGCAGGACTGATGCGTCAATGGCTATTCCTAAGACAGCTTCGATCTTCAAATTTTCACCGAGCAGTGACACACTTTCATGTCTACTGGGCTCACATAAAATGTAGAGATACAAGTTTTTATTTCTTGTTTTGCTCAGCTCCAATATAGATAACAGTCTGAAAAAGTCATATAATCAGAATCTATTCCAGAACAGACGCACCATTAAATATTCCCAATAACATTGGGCATGTGACTTACATTGGCATAAAAAAGTTGCGTTTACATCATAGTTTTGCATGTATCCCTTCTTTTTCTGGCCTCTGCTTGGTGTGTTTGCACACAATCCACCCACTTCAAGCAACTCACTTCAGGTAACGACAAAGACAACGACTTGACCTTCTACAACGTGTATACACAGATGCTCGCTTGGTCTCTTAACTGAACATATTGAAAGCACTTTGATAAATCCTGGGATAAGGAGCAGCCAGCGCCTGACTATAATCCTTTCGGATACTTAACACTAGAAAAAGTGATACAGTTCTTACCATATAGCCAATTATGTGGCAGCTACATAGATAATTTAAATATACTTGAGTAAAAAAACTTGAAAAGTTGCTCAATCTTTCCAAACAAGAAAAGAGCATCTCCACTCTCAGTGGACGGCGTGCAATTAACAAGTTTTACTTTCAGCTGGTAGCTTTTTACAGAGAGACGAGAGATCATCTGTGAAGTTTGAGGAAAACAGTGAGTGATTACTGCTCTGTACCATTTCCACATTCATTGTTTCAGCACATGAAACTGCTTAATTGTAGCTCCTACCTCCCGCCACCAAAACCTCACACCACATTTAGATTTTCCTCAATTAATCCACTGGAGCGCTATTTTTTTTTTCGCAGGGAAATTGAGGAAAGGTCCCAAAGATGTGCCGTAATTATTCCTAATCCCAACAATTTGGGTGCAGCTACCTAATTTGGACATGTAATTTAGGCTCTTTTCTTTTATTCCTTGCATACATTTGCACGTTAATGTTGTCTGTTGTGTGCAGGAGAGTTTTTTTTCTGCGTGATGTCTCACTCGGCGGTGTGGCCCGGTCGGGAGGCTGGGCCAGCTGAGACATGGAGATTGGTTTTGTTTCCCCTTTGCTTTGAAGAGCTTTAACATATTCAGCGTTATTGCTTCTTGTCCGTGGTTTTGGGATGGTAAACCAACACCTTTTGTCGTATGTATGTATGCATGTGAATGTCAGTGCGTCTTTACTGTGAATAAAGATAAACTCCTAATTTTAATAAAGGTTTCTCACACCTAATATCATCAACACACAAGATACCTACTCCGTCACTGCGCTTCCTCACAATGCATACTCTTCAACTTCCTTGTTTTCTATGTTTGTCCAAGTTTTTGTGCTGGCTTGAGGTGGGGTGGGAGGGGGGATGTATAGATATGGCCGCCAGTGTCTGTGGCTCCGTGTTGTGCTGTGACTGCGTCTCCCTGAGATTTGCATAAATAAGCTCCCCCGTCCCAGCATGCCCGCGCTGTTGCCCAGGTGCAAGGACATTTGCATATAGAGCTGTGATAGGGCTCCCCTGGGTCCCCTCTGCAACTGCTGAGCGGGTAGGGGGCCGGCAGCGCCACAAATGAGTTCTGAATTGGAAGCTCACCGCTGCCCTCCATTTTATGCATGTGGAGGTATGGAACAAGTCAAAGAATGACCAGAGACAGGAAAAAGGGAGGTGAAAAAAAGGGAGCAAGAAGGAGATAGACACGTTGAGATGGGTAGCATATGGCAGGAAGCACAAAAGAAGCAACACAGGCTGCTGGTTAGATATGAACAACCTAAATATTTGATCCTAGCTTGGTTTGTTGGTGAGTTTTCACATCAGAGTGGGTCACACAGCTCTTCGTGCACATCACATAACGAATCCCACCATAGTTTCTGCTTATGTAGTACCGTATAGTGTGCTGGACATCCACATACATTAGCTCTTATGCATGTGTGTGTGTGTGTGTGTGTGTGTGTGTGTGTGTGTGTGTGTGTATTTCCATTTCCAGAGCGCCTCAGTGGCCTTTTGAATCAGCAGAATATGGTTTGGGAGTCAGGGAGCAGAGCCCAGTCCTGATTAGTCACATGCCGCTCCTTTGGCGGTACTCTCTCATCTGAGCACCATCGAGCCATCGCTCATTTAAGAGATGAGTTCTGATGGGATGCCGGCCAAAAGGAGCCTTATGAGATCTGTGAGCAGGTTCTGCCAAATGATAGATGCATGGAGTCACTCACAAACCCGGGACTGTTAAACAAAAATGGCTGCATGGGGAAAAAGCTTGATGATCTTTAAATATCCGATATTAAATGATGTATATCTCAGGATGTAGATTGTTTTAATAAAACAGCCAGCATGACCGGTTCCATTATGAGCAATAACCAACAAAAAGGTCACAGATGCAGGTGAAATTTTCTTCTTCGGGTCTTCTGCCCGGTTTTAAGAAGTCATATGTAGACATAGAGACGATAATCTGAATCTTAGGCTTTAAAAATCTTAAATAATACACTCAGATTTGTAACAACTATGTCTAAAATAACATTTTTGGGGCCTTACAGGTGAACACTGATTTGCTTCTCCTGTAAACTTTCTTCTTTGAGTGTTTTTAGCATTCTTTGTCCAGTTGTTCTGCTTTTCATGTTGGTTTGATGCAGCAGGTCCGAAAGAGTCTCTTGTTACGCCATCCACTACCAGCCTCTCCATCATTGAACAGTGTACATTTACTGAAATTTGGCATGCAAATTGAATATGACTGACTATAAATATATATATATTGCAAAAAAGTTGGTCGATTTTACCTTTTTGAAACTTGCAGGAATGATTCATTTGATGCTCTAGTCATAGAAGTGCAATGTACAGAATTTATGCTGTATTCATTCACTGAACCCATCCTGGTAACACCTGGTTTATAACCCGAGTAGAAGCAAAAACATCTTGTAGAACAGGGTTACAGTCTAAAAGGCCTTTGCACTTGGTCTTCACCTATTAGAGAAAAATTATCAGCAAGAAATCTACTTATTTTCAACTGCTGCAAAGACATTCCGACCTCAATTACCAAAGGATGTTGGTCTAAACAAGCAATTGAAAACTCAAGGCCAAACAAAGCTTTGGTGCTCTAATCAAAAATGCTTGGAGGTGAACCAAAACACTCATTAACAGTTTTTTTTAATCTGGGTTGTAAATGTTTCACAATTGAACGTAATGGCAACTCGGTGGAGGAGTCTAATTGGAGGTCAAACACACAATCAAATGTTTGATCAACACGTCATTTGTTCTAAAAAAAATTATCCTTTTATGCGTCCATTTTCTTGATTCCTCACTTGGATTGAACCTCAGCAGTTTCATGTAAAAGTACCAGGCATATTTTCATTTTTTTTAAAGTGCATGTGTTTGTACTGTACCCTCGTGGCTTAACCGTCTACAGAAACCAGTACCACAACTTGACCCGTGATGAAGCACAGGATTGTGCAATTGGCTAATGACGGCGGTGGTAAGCCCTCCTGGAGTGAGTTACGTCAGTTAGAGTAGGCGGTAAGTAGAAGTGGCCCAAAACACACTTCTCAGGAACGCTTCAGTGAGTAGCTCAGCTCACATGTGGTCTGAAAACGGGATCGTCAAAATGTCTCAGTGATCCACCTGTAGTTGCATCACTGAGAATACATGTTAAACCAGGCTTGAACAGGGCGAGTGAAGTTCCCTCCAATTTAACACAACACTCATCACACCTGAGAAAAGGAAAGGAGTTCAGCAGGCAGGCATAAATTATTAAACGAGGTAAAGGAGGTAGCACACGAGAGCGATTTTTAGATTGTCTGCTTCTGTCTCCACTGAGAAGAGATCTAGCCAGTGAGCTTTTACATTTGATTGCATAACAACTGTTGAATTATACATCAGATTAAGTGAAAACAATTGATACATTTACTGAATCATGGCTGACCATGCGTGGTGATTATGTCTAGTCATGTGACCACAGGAAGAGTTGCTATCAGCACTTGATTCAGATTTATAATTTAAACCCATTGTCCTTGAGCAGCTTGACATTTTAACCCATACCTGTACTCTGGCTCATGGATAAATACTTATTTAAGTCCAAGTCGGGACACGATTCCTAGACGCTCAAACCATCCTCTCCCCACTAATCTCCACCAGCTCCTCCAGTGGGACCCCAAGGCATTCCCAGCCTAGCAATAGTCCATATAAGGGCCTTGGATCAACCCAGGGGGTGTTCAACTGATTAATTAGAGGGTGGTTGATAATGTTTTTGCCTCTGTGTTTGTCTATGTTAGCAAAGTCGACAACTGGAAACACAAAAAATGACAGTAGCTAAGTAGTGCGGTGTTGATACAAATAAAAAAACTATTCTGAATTGTTCTTCATGGAGGATCTAAATTACAAGTATCTAATTGAATCGACTCATAAGTCCACAAATCGGTTTAATTGCTAACACAGTTTGCCCCTTTTTACAGCTAAAACTGGAAGGAAATGTCCAGATGGCCATTTTAAGGTGTAGGTCTGAAGGGGTTAGCCTAGTGAACTAGACCAAATTCTTGCTTTGCAAAGTTTGGTCTAGGCATGCTCCATAGAGCTCCGGACCCCACGTGACTCTCAGTTAGTGGACGCCATTTTGGCATGCAAAAAAGGTAAACAAACACGGATGTAACCATGAACATGAACGGGATCCGCTTGGATTTTACTTCGCCGGAGTTTACTTCACACTTTAAAACTGAAGAAATCATTTTATATAGTCAGAAATTAAATAGACTAAACATCTCCGACCCTTACCGTGCCCCTGGGATACTTTTTAAAAACGCCAGAAGATGTCGGAGCGGACTTCTTACCGGCACAACACCGGACCTGGCCGGGGGAACCCCTTGGGATTCCCCCGGCCGGAGGAGCTGTGGAGAAGGTCTGGGACTCTCGACTCTACTGCCCGCTCCGACGCCAGAAGCTGTCGGAGTGGGCTTCTTACCGGCACAACACCGGACCTGACCGGGGAACCCCATGGGATTTACCCGGAGGAGCTGGCTCCGGCGGCTGGGGAGAGGGAAGTCACGCTACTGCCCCCGCAACCCGGCTCCGGATACGCGGATGAAAATGGATGGATGGACGGACAAATAACAGATTTACACGTAAGTAGTCTCGGTGTGTGATCTGACAATTGATCAACCATTGCTTAAAAATTAAATACAGCTTAGCCGGTTAATTGCTGTGATCATAAAACACGGAAACGGCAGCACGCAGAACTCACGAGGCAACATTTTACGTGATGTTTACTTGCTGCTATGAGTAATAAGACAGATAAAGCCACGATAAAATAAGTTTAGGAAGCCCACTAATAATCGTAATAAAAGCATTTAAAATAAATACCATACACAGTTGAGGAAACGTTAAGTACCTGATATGAAGTGGTCGCTGCATAAGTGAAAACCTTTACTCTCGGGATCCCACAGTTTCATTTTAGCCCGGTAACTAGCGCGTTTTATTACAATGATCCAACGTTTGCGGCGCTCCGGATCTTGGGGAATCCTGTAGATGGCTCATTCCTTATGTCGTCCGCGTCTGTTCTGCATCCTGGGGCACAACAGGAATCTACCATAGTTCCCGTTTGATTGAGTTTTCTGACAATAACAAATAGTCCAGCTGCCGGCTTCTGCATGCCAATATGGCGCCGTTTCGATTTGAACTGTTGCATGCCGGGAGATGTGACGTCAACTCCCGGAGCTCTATTGGAACCGCCACAGCTCCTACCAGGACTCTGGCTAGCCAATCACAACTCTCTAGAGGGGTTTCAAACACATAAAGAGCTGTGATTGGTCCATTATGGTGGGCCAATCATAGTGCTCTATCTGCTTGGTGAACAAATCACAGAGCTTTATCCGCTTTGTGGGCCAATCAGAGCACTCTATATGCCTGGTGGGTGGGATGATGCAACAGAGTGAAACAAGAGTATGTCACATTCATTGTCCAGTGGAATGCGGAGATCATTTGAAAGACAACGGTAGAACCCGCCCCACAACCGAGAGCCATCAATG
>NC_091742.1:20842400-20962400 GCF_043380555.1 Nothobranchius furzeri
GAAGTTTTGCTCTCGGACTTCTCCGTCTCCTGGGGAGCGTTTCAATGCAATTCCACTCCAGGACAACAGAGGGCGTAGTGCTGTTCTGTGGTATCCTGCCATGTATCTGGTCCAATTTAGTGAATTTACTGTTGTGTTTATATTGTGCTTTTGTATTTCAGAGACTTTTTAACACGGACAAATTTGTCCCTCGTTCTCCTCCACTCTCCACCACCCGTGTTTCCCGCCGTTTCCGTCCACGCATAAAATGTTTACTGCGTATTTTTTCACTCCTCCAGTCACGGGTGAATAAAACATTCTTTTTTTTTTGTTTTTCCGTGAGGTATTCTTCAAACTTCTCCGTGTGTCCCGCTAGATATCTTCGGCTGTCTTTATGTCAGTGAGAGCGCTTTGGCGGCGCTGTCGATGACAGCGACGTTCTGACCAATCACAAGCTTGCGTTCTCCAAAAAAGCGGGCTGGACTCCATCCATCCTTGCGAGGACTCTCCAGCAGGCTCGCAAGGACAGATAATGGCACTGCGTGCGTCCGTCCCAACGCAGTTAGAGAAGTATAAATTAGGATTAATTAGACAAAAGCAGAACTTTCTGGAAGATGTTCTGGAGTCAGGCATGGTGGTGGTAGTGTGATGGTCTGGGGCTGCTCTGCTGCTTCAGGACCACACTGTGTAACTGAATCATCAGTTCTGTTTTCTGGCAGAACATCCTGAAAATATCTGACCGCTGACCTCAAACAAGGCAGTTCATGCTGGAAAACCCTCCACTGTCACTGAAATAACCTTCTGTTTGAAAAGGTTCAGGGGTCACTTACTTGTTAAACTAGGAGCAGGCTGGTTCAGCTATTCGTAAAATTCTTTCACTGTTTAAAGAGCAAGTTCACAGAGAAATGGCTTTTTACGTGCTCTTTTTAAAAATATATGATTGGTCACTCTGAGTTTTGCTGAAAATAAAATAGTCTCCTACCCCGATTTCCTTAGCCGCTGACAGATAAAAGAAAAGGAAATGGAAAAGCCAGTCCGATCTACGTCACACTGAAATGTAACATTCGTGGACTGAACCATCTTGACTCGCGCTGGAGAAGGCTGCTGTTGGTTTAGCTTCCAGGAGAGAGCAGAGCGTGCCTCAGCTAGTGGAAGCTAACCATTAGCATTAGCAACGCCACAGCATGACAGGACTCCTTCAGGCTTCTGTTATTTGTGGAGATAAAACATCAACGTTGCAAAGCAGAGTCAGAGTTGGCTAATAAATAGGACTCCAAATCCAGCCATCTTCTGCTCCCTGCTCCTCTGGCTCACTTCTGCTTCCTGAAACAGGAGCGCGAGAGCCTTCGTCCCACATAGATTGACTCACAAGTAATTCATTTATATTAGAGACCACTGCAAATGTATTTAAAAAAACACTTCTTATTTACTCAAGTTAACTTAGTCTGATGTTAACATTTGTTTGCTGATCTGAAACATTTAAGAGACAAGTAAAGGAAAAACAGAAGATGTCTGTGTGTGTGTGTGTGTCAAACAAAAAAAAATTATTTCTTTACTTTTTACTTGTGAAGCACGCTTGGCTAACTGGATACACCCTCACACAAGCGTGCACAAGCGCACGAACGCCCACACAGGTACCGTCGCCGCCCTACAGACTCGGCTGCTCCAGAAGAAGTCTCAGCGGGAGCGCGAGATTAAAAATGACAATCACTCGGGGTGCACGGCAAACACCACAGGAAATGCAGGTGCCTTTGTTAAGAGACACCCAGCGCTCTAAAGGGCCTAATTATCTGCTGTTATTTTGGCAGTTATCAGGAGGAGAATAACTCCCCTGCTCAGACTCCGACTCACACAGCGAAAAATTACTCACTCGCTCGCAGTGAGGTATTATACTGCACCACTGACAAGGTATGAATATTATACGGCGTGTTGGAATTTCAATAGAATCTCCACAATAGAGTGTTGTGGTTTCCTGTTTTTACAGAACGGAAACTATTAGTATCACTGTGATCATGTAAAAAAAAAACAAAAAAAAAAAAAAAGACATGATAACTAAATTGTGTGGAAACTGTTTTCCACAACAACGGTGGGGGTGTGGAAAAAAAATGACAAAACTTAGAGTTTTTGTAGTTTTTAAAAATATTTCCTGAAAAACTGAAACTCAGAAGCAGACGTTAATGATTCCTTTGTTCTCAGGTGCTATAGGTGGCACTGTTGGGCATGCTTCTACACACACACACACACACACACACACACACACACACACACACACACACACACACACACACACACACACACACACACACACACACACACACACACACACACACACACACACACATGCTGCTTGAAAGCTTAAACAGATAATTGGACAGTTTTATGGAGGATATGAACTCTGAAGGAGAACTTGGGCCAGCTACAAATTCATGCAGACAGAAAGCATTTTACTTGTGTTCAACTAACGATTATTGAAGGTAAAAGATATGCAGAAAGACATTTTCTGTGCTTTTTTTACGTTCTGCAAAGCCTTTATATTTATCAGTTTCTTTGCAATTAAAAAAAAAAGATATTTTGAAAAATTCCATCTAATGTTTTTAAGTTTACATCCTCACTTTGAGCATCTGTGTCCTTTCCGCTGAGAACTTCCTGCTCATGTTTCCGGCTCCCTATAATATGCAAATAATGGCGCATCAGCACGTCTCCTTCGTGTCGCCCTCGCTGCGTTGCAGTGGATCACATGACACGGCCTTGCCCTGCAGGAATATAAGCCCTCCTTGTAATTGAAATGAATAAGAGAGGGAGGAACACGCCTACAGAGAGAGTCCAAACCTCTCTCTCTCTCTCTCTCTCTCTCTCTCTCTCCTCTCTCTCTCTCTCTCTCTCTCTCTCTCTCTCTCTCTCCTCTCTCTCTCTCTCTCTCTCTCTCTCTCTCTCTCTCTCTCTCTCTCTCTCTCTCTCTCTCTCTCGTCGGTGTATTCAGCGGGGGGATCCAGCCTTTAGCTGCCACAGCCGGTCTCAGCAGCTCTGTCACGGGGGCTGACGCTCGTCTGTGTGGCTGATCGGAAGTGGCACGGTCGAGGAGGAGAGCGCTCAGCGTGGGGTTTCGGGAATGGGGACAGTCCCCTACAGTCTCCTGCTCCCTCTCCCCCTCATTTTTTTTTACATCTCTCAAGTGCAAATGCACATCCATCTCTTATGATCTTTAGGTCTTCTTGTTTCCCTCCCACTCTCTCTTGCTCCCTCTCTTTCCTTCCATCTTTGTTTCTCCAGCTCTCTCCTCCTTCCCAAAGGCCCGTCCCCACTTCATCTCAATCCCTCTATACCCCCTCGGAGTTTTCAGCTTTCCGCCTTTTTTATTTCCTTTTTCTTTCCGATGTATGAAAGGTGAGTTTCGGATTCATAAATAAAGGAATAGCCCCAATGTGGGTATTGCAGGAATTGTTAAACTTCATGCACTTTGCAGAAAGAATACCACACGTCTTTTATCCTTTTGGACATGCACTTCTCATCCCAATTTTAACTTTTCCTCTTCGTCTTGCAAACTTTTTTCATTCGTTTCGCTTTGTTTGCTTGAGGTTTCGGCAAAAACTCGATTCACATTTTCGTGCACCCCGGCACACACACCCACCTCTTTTGCCTCTTCACCCATCTGCAGGGGCAAGTATATGCCCCCCTTTCATCCCTTTGCAGCCACACACACGCACACGCACCCACACACACTCGGCAAAACCTCATTGCACCTGCATCCCTCCTATCTCTAACAGTCCCACAATGCCCTCCGTCTAGCGGCCTACAGCGCCCTGAGTTCCTGTTTGAGCACATCTTCCCACCCGCTCCCCACTTTGGTGACATCCACATTATTTATTTTATGGCCGAGGACTCAATTTGAATCCCCTTTCCCCATCAGTCACATGCCACACAATTGCTTTCTCCTTATCTAGTGGAGTGTCCTTTTTTACAACGCATCAGGGCGCCATAATGCGCCAATAAATTCTACTGTTTCTGTATTCTCACCTACCGAAACCTGCGGCTCGAATTCATCCAGACAGGGAAAGTGGCTGTGAAAAAAATTATTACAGTTTGCTCCTCCGTATGTCAGAGTGATGGTTGTAAACAAGTAGCTCCTCCTCAACTTTCATTCTTGTTTTTTCTTGTGGTTTTTTTTCCGTGCTTTGTAAGTTTTTGTTAGGATTCCATGCAGGAGAGAATAAACAAGCTAATTATTTCTCCTTCTGCCACCGCCGAGGACAAATGCGTACAAGAGTCGGGGTGACATTGCTGACCATGTCCGGCGGCCCAATTACCTCTCTCCAAATATGGCGCTCAAAAAAATAATAAAATTAAAAAGTGCGCCGTCGGATCTGTACACACGGTGTCTGTTACTCCCCAATTATTCCTGCATAAGCAGATTGTGTGCAACATCAAACTGGGGACGTGATGGCTCGTGTGCGGGCTGCCTCCAGCAGAGTGCTCTTTCTTTCCTATCATTTGATCTCGTATTGTAATCCCAGGTGCTTTGAATAATTTATAGGATACAGCTTCTCGTTAAACAATAATTTATATGTGTCTATGAGAATTGATTCCACAGGAATGCACATCTAAATAATGAGAGAAAATGCTGCATTTCATCTGCGAGGGGGAGCAGAGGGATGTTAATAATAGCAAAACAAAGGCGCATGAGCAAAAAACAGCAAGCAAATTATCATCGTTATTATTTTTAATAATGATGATAATATAAAAGTTTAACTAACTTCCTGTTACGACATAGTCACATGGTGGTTACGACTTCTGTGGAGACACTTTTAAACGTATATTTCAGGACATCAGTCTGGCGTCCAGATTTGAATTCTTATCCCCTAAAATGTGTCGTTTCAGACTTTTTTATCCACTTTTCAGCCAATGTCTTACATTTTCCCATTCTTATCTGCTTATCAATTCACATGAGAAGACCGCACGCATGCATGATAAATTTGCTGTTAATGCAAAAGCCTTGTAGAGCCCAGTGGCTGGTGCCCTGAGAGGAGTGATGCAACCGATTCCCGCTCAGGCGGAAGAATCCCAGTGTTCATCAGACGAGAAGCCATCAAGGGTCGGGACCACACCGAGGTCACAAAGGTCACTATGTGTTTCCAAGGAGCAGCTTGGATGCATGTTTTTTTCTTTTGTGTTTTTCCAATTTTTTGTTATATTTGACAATTTAAAATAGTGAAAACTCTCCTGCATGGACAAAAGTTCTCACCTAATTTCTGATTGAAATCTGTTGAACAAAACAAAAAAAAAAAAAAGGAAGAAAAACACTTCCTGTGCAGTTTACGTTAAAGCTTAAACAGCAGTGTGGCATGCATAACAATGAATAAGAAACCGTGGTGTTGCTCAAGGTGCAACGCTGTGAAGAAAGTTTTATTGGGACCTTTGAAAAAGGAGGAAGTTTGCTCGTTTTTTACAGGAAGTGCTGGGAACCAATTATCCAGAGGTGTGACGCTGTCAGAAGTCTCCAGGTTTCGTCAAGTCTTCTGACACTCTGCCAGTGTTGTTCTCTGGGAAATGGAACTGTTGAGAGCTTCTCTTTTTTTACCCCCCCCCCCCAAATGGGATGAAAAAAAAGAGACTTCAGTCGTGAGTAGCCTAAGGGTCTGGATTTACCTTCCTCTGGATGATAATGTTTTCAAATTTTTCGTTTTCTCAGCAACTCTGTTTGTTTAGAGCCTTTATTCTGTTCAAAAAAGAATTTACAGTCTTAAATTGAAATATCTGACAGTAAAAATGCGTAAACGTCCCTCATTAGTGACAAGATTGGGGACGTCGTCGCTATCACATGAAAATCAGAAAAATAAGATGATAAAACGTAGATTAGCATTTTAGAACTGGCTGCATCTTGTGCATCATTCTGCTTCAAAGAAGAAAAAGATAAATGATGATGCCATTAAAAGTGAACTAATTAAGGAATGCTTCTTTTAAAAACTCATTAACTGCACCCTCATTTACATAATGATGCATATTAATTAAGTTTTAATGAATCTGAGCTTCCATCAAGTCTCCTCTCCTTGGCAGTGGAGCCATCTCTACAAATGAATAAACACTTCTCTTAAGTATATCTCGCCCCGCAAATGGGAAATGGGTTTTAAACAATAGCAACAAACAAACAAAAGCCTTCAATCTCGGCTCAATAGAAATGCACATAATTCAGGGTCAAACTTCTGCAGAAAAGAAAATCTGCATAACCTCTCCTGCAGCTATTGCACTGGAAGTCTTTGCAATACGACTTATTTATCCAGATTTCTGCAGCAGCATTGGCTTTTTTTTTTTTTTTTAGTTTTTGGGGGCAAATTACTAAATTGTGTCTCCATATAGAGAAAGCGTATGGTGACAGGCCATGCTTCTAATGAGATGCATTTTAAATTAGAGCGCACCTCTCACATCGCCAGCTGGTGCCTGCTCAGGTGCTTCTGTTGTGAGTGACGGAATGCACACACACACACACACACACACGCGCGCACACACACACACACACACACGCACACACCATCATCATCATCAGACTCTTAGCCCTCCACACAGACCCTTCCTCCCATCCGTGGCTGCCTGTCTGACTCTGTTAATCCAAGCTTTCGCCACTCTTTTAATTATGTGATTTCTCTTAGTGAAATAAAAGTCATTACAGCAGCAAGAGACAAGTTTCTCTAACTTAATGAAATGAGCGGAGGTTCTCCCTCTGTGCAGCACTGAGTTTCTTTAAATTTCTTTATTTATTAAAAAGAAACGGGAGGATTTAACTCGGGTGAAGTTCTGTCAGTCTTGAAAAAAAGGGAAAAAGTGGGCTTCTTGGAATAAAAAAAAAAGCAAGACTCATTCTATAAGTTTCCTTTTTTCTTCTTTTTCAAGAGTTTTTGTTGTTTTGAAAATGAGTGAATCCTCTCAGATGCTTGCCAGGGATAGGAAGCGCCACAGATGACAGAAGCGCGGCGTCTGCCTTCCATATGAACGCTGCCTACTTGGTTTGTTTGTTTGCGTGCCCTCGCGTCTCCCCAGCTGGCGTACGGCAGGCAGGTAAAGCAGGGAGGAGGTGCAGCCAGGCGGGCGAGCACAGGCGTGCTCGGAGGCAGACGAGCTTGGCGGGGTTAAAGGTCATAACGATCAGATGATTGGAACTACAGAGGGAGAGGGTGTAGCCATGTAGGGAAAATTGGGGAAGCAGATGCCCGTTAATTAGGGGAAATGCGACGGACAAGATTTGATCAGCGAGGGGTACGGCTGCTTCCCGCAGCACGGCAGCTGTTGCGAGGGGGGATGCTGGTGGGGCTGGCGTGTGTGTGTGTGTGTGCAGTGTGTGTATGTGTGTTTGTGTGTTCCAGTCCCCACAGGGCACCGCCACACTTCACAGACATCCCAGGAACCGTCCGCAGGCCACTGCAGTGCCCTGCGGAGAGAGAGACTATTTACAGCACAACGCAGTTCAACTCATTAAGTTCTCAGATGAAGTTGTTGACTTTCACAGGGAAACTTGATTCGTCTCTGTAAAGATTTCACATCCACAGCTTTTCTAATAGCTGTAGGAGGAAACATCTCCAGCACGAGGCTTGACACTTGGAATAATGCTAAAACTCAGCAGAGCGTTGTTCTTCTGTTCAAATTAGGACAAAAATGTATAAAACGCATAAAATTAGTGTTTTCAGAGCTTTTTCTGCAGTTTTGGGCTCAAAGTTTGACATCCACTCTGCTTGAAAACAAGAGTTCTTGATTTATCCTAACGCAGAGGTCATCACGCTTTTTACCTGCTGACCTTTCAGACAATCAAACACATTTCAGTCTGTAAACCTGCTGCCTGAACATGAACTAAAATAATACTAAATATTTGAGCATATTTCAAAAAATCTACACTGGAAAAAATAGCCGTATATTTAACTGTGATAAATCATAAAACCATGATAGGAAGAACTTGTCAACTATAAAACTAATTAAAACTACTGATTTTATGTGAAGTTACCATGAATGAATATATTGGTGAAAATAGTAGTTAGTAAATTTTTTCTTTTAAAAAAATACAAAATCCTACTGTAAAGAACTATTGCGTCGTTTTTGTAACGGAACATTCCTTAAAGTTTATAACGGTAAAACATTATGATTTTAACATTTATTTATTGAAAAAAAAACACAGCTTTTAATGGCTGGTAATGGTGTAAGGAGTTTACTTCCTGTTTCCCAGTGTGCTTAACGACATTCAGGTGAGGTCTCGAGGGAAGTGTCTGTTTTTGACCTGACTCATGAACGTACGTGACGGCTGTGCTGCTGTTCAATACGGAGTTCATTACGGCTCAACGCTTTAGACCGCTACGGTTTTACACGCTAGTGATGCTGAAAGCCTACAGTAAACAGCAACAAACCAGGGAAAGCTATTACAACCGCTCATGATCATTACGGCAGTTAATCGGTTATTTCATTCTATGAATTAATCAGTAAAATATGATCGTATGTAATGAGGAAAACCCTTTGAGTTTTGTTTTTAGTGGGATATAGATTATTTTCATGTTCGTTTTACAGTAAAACAATGTTTTTCTTCAAGTAAAAACCTTTCCTTCTAGTAAAATACTGACTTAAGCCATTTTTAACCATAAAACAGAAATAAAAATGCTGTTTTACGTGTAACATTAAACATTATTACCGTGCACCATTATATAATCTCTTTTTGGTCTTTCTTACTGTTTTTAGACATTTCTAGTTCAGCATGTTGTCTTCTAATTAGTCTGGTCCAGCTCTAAAATGTTCAGGCCATTGAGGTTTAGACTTTTATAGAATAGAATAGAATAGAATAGAATAGAATAGAATAGAATATACATTATTGATCCCACTTTGGAGAAATTCACTTGTTACAGCTGCACAAACTCTAAAGAGAATAATTTGAAGAAAAATATAATAACAAAGGTACATGTATGCACAGATAGACAGTAAAGGGTTACTGTAAAATAGTTTTCACGCACTTTATAGTCAAACTTTGACCTAAACGTGTTTGGGGTTTAGCTCTCAGCTACTGCCGCTCAGCCGGAGCTACCCCACGCTCGCTGTCACTTTCGTCCTTTTAGCTGCGAGTTTCAGTGAGTAACTTCTCCACCACTAACTCCCCGTCTGTCTGTCTACTTATCGCTCTGACTTTCCTACTTGCAGAATTTTATTTTTCAGTTTCTATCTACACTCCTGAGGCGTTTTACTCGTATTCCAAAACATCCATCCCACACCTGGTTTGTGTTCACAGAGGAAATAAGCCAGGTTGGGATATTTGCAAACAGAAATGTAATAAAAATGCACAAATATTCACATTTTGACCATTTTATTGGATGATTTATTAGTGTCATTAAAAGAAAACCCATTTAAAACCAATTAAAGTGCTAAAATCGATGCTTTTGAGAAAGAAAAAAAACACTAAAAGAAATTCACTGAACAGGATGAGTAAAAACAGGTGGAACAATTTTAAAATTATTCCAACATCTTCTGTTTATTTATTCAGGAGTTGTCACAACTCTTGTCAACTTTCTTTAAAATCCTCATTTGCTTCACTTTTTGGTCCTTTTTGATTCACCGCTCAGGGTTTATGGTAAGTTTATTTTTTTCATTGTTACAAGCAGAAAAATAAGGTGCACATTAAAAAAAAAAAGATGTGTTGCAGAAGATTCCTCCCCCTCCACCCACATCTCCTCCACCTATTAAAACTTATCTTTCTTTAATCAATTGTTAAATGTCATAGACAATCATCATTTAACACCGTCTTCCTGTGTGATTCTTTTTAATCTGGCTGTAAATAGGGCAGCCCTGTCTATCACTTCGCTTTCTGCCGTACACCAGAGACTTAAGGTGTTTCAACAATAGCTCTTGAAAAAAAAAAGAAAAAAAACAAAGAAGCACTTTTTTTTCCTCCTCTCCTCATCCCAAATCCCCGCAGAGAACACCAAAGGTATGAAAAGTGAAGAAAGGAGGAAATAAATCCAGGCGATGATGAATAATTTGAATGTAGAAATGAAGCCGTTTCAGGAGTGAGTGAGATACCGCACAAGGAGCAGCCATGGGGAGCACACAATTAGGTCACCCAAAATAAAACACTAGCCTCCTGAAAGTCTTTCTTGGAGTTGTCAAATTCAATATATTTCACTGCCAACAGAATTCTTGATGTGGCTGTGAAGTGAGAAGGCGAAAGAAAGGAAGTGAGGGCCTGCTAGGCAGAGAGACAGCTCAGGACTGCGCACATTTGATAATTTATGTAAAAAAGACGAGGACTTTTTCATTTAAAGTCAGACTTTCCTCACAGGAGGGACAGCACAACACGAGGCGTACTGTAAGAGCATCTGCTGAGACGACATCGTGTTTGCTTTCTGGCCTTTATTTTAGATTTAATGACACTCAAAAAGATTTCGTAGCCCGCGAACGGGCCGAGACGGCACCTCGTGTGCGGGAGCGGAAAATTTAAAATAACTTTGAGGGTGGTGGAAAGTTTATAAAGCATCAATGCGGCGACAAAAGTCAACAAACAGCCACAGCCAGGCAGCTCCTCTCGATCCCCCACGACACCCAACAGGAAGGCGAGGCCTCTCCGGAGAGCACGGTGCGCCGCGTCTCCAGGTGACAGATATGTCACACCACCCAAAACCCTGTGGCACAATTATACCTCCGCCGCTCTGAAGGGAGCAGGGAGGGGAGATGGTGCGAGGAAGGAGGAAGGGAGGGGAGGAGATGGTGGAGCGAGTGAGAGGGAAAGTGGAGGGTGCAGCGGGGTTGGTGCTGCTGCTGGATGCTTTACTCCTGGCTTATTCAAAGAGACAGCCCAAGGGATGCCTCTCGCTCTTCTAACAAAGCACTTCTTCTCTTTTTTTTTTTGCCTTTTTTTCCTTGAGTATTGCTGGGTGTGCTCCAGTCAAATCCTCTGGGTCTAAGTCTTCTCCCCCCCGAGCCATTCCAGAACGCCTCAGAAACTTTTCCTTGCAGACACCGGGTCTGATTCAACGCTGATGTTTCAAACGCAGTGGTGGTCACGCAGAAGGGTCACTTGGGGGGGGGCGAACATGGCGGCTTTAATGTCAAACTCCCTTCTCTGGAGACTGAAGCGAACTCACTCCTGATGATTTTTTTATGGTTTTAAACCAAGAAAAAGATTTTCTTCCCGCCTATTTTCAATAAAATCTCAGAGATCCACATAAAGAGTTTGTATTAGCTTCTGTGTGACACGTGATGACTTGGGAGTGCCTAAAACGGGCCCAACGCTTTAACAATGCATGAGTGAGGGAAGGAGAGAGGGGACATGCTCGCACTCCAACTAGGTCAAACTGTCTAAGGAACAAAACAGAACAGACCTCAAGTTTGCGGAAATCATTACAGGAAAACAAACTTGTCACTCGCCTGACACCCTTGACTGTTTTGCTTTCCGAAGCAGAGAACAATAATAAAAGTAATAAAGAGAAAAAAAAAGTACTAAATCTCCATTGCAAATTAGCCTCTGCGGTTGTGAAGTTTTCTCCTTCCCCCTTCGTTTGAAATGCGTATCAAAAACCCGAAACCAAAGCCACAACTTACCTTGTCGTTGACATCGGGGGACAGGAGGAGAAGAAGCGCTTTTCTCTTCGAGGGCTGGTTTCTATTGTATACACAAGCCCCACAAAGGAAGATAAACCAGAGGCATAGAGTCATAAAATATACATTTGGTTCTTTGTCTTTTGTTAAGATCTTCAACAAATAGTGCTGATGCAAGAAGGACAAAAAGAGAGAAGGTTACGGGGCTGTTTGAGGAATGAAATTGCAGCAGCGTGACTTCACCCCTACCTTTCTCTTTATGAATTATCACGGAATGATACTCATTCATACTTAAAGCCGCTTTAAGGGCATTTTGAGCACTATTGCTACACTTCTCAGCTCGGGAAGCTGCTGACTTCAGTTTGTTCCCTTTGCAAACTCACTTGAAACACAGAGTTTCCTGAAGACTTCCAACTAAAACGAGACATGTGTGCCAACGTGCGAAGCGTACCTTTTAATACATGTTGATTAGGTGGTATCACCCATTTCCTGGTGGTTTATTAACACCTGTCACCTGAATTTCTCTGTCAGTTTGAACACTTGCCAGCCACCAGTTTGCGTGTACTTGTGTGTGCGTGTGTGTGATTGCCAGTACAGGACAGCGCACCGGGAGTGACAGCGCCCCTCCCCAAGGTCACGTCCAAGGAGAGTCGAGCCAATTACTATGCAGATCAGAGCTGATGGCGTTTAAGGGGATTGCTCCGATGCAATCACATTAGGCTGGCCAGCCAGGAATCTCCAGGATGACCTCAATCACAAGGGCTACAGCGCCGGGGTCAGCCGGGATGGAGTGCTGCAGCCCTTGTTTTCTTTTCACAAAACACTTTTTCCTTATCTCCAGCAGGCACGTGATCATCAAACCAAACAAGCCTCCTGCAGCATGCCGGCTTACTGCAAGCGTGCACTTGCATTTATGTATTTTATTTTAGGGATGCATCTGCATCGCAGCACATACAGCACACAGAAGGCCATTTAGGGTGAAAACATTCTTTTAAGCACAGGCGTCTGGTCGGTGGACCGGCGCACGAACACAACTATGTTCACAGTTGACCACAGTTATCCGCAGACGTGGACTTTCTTTTTCCACCCGTTTGTCTTTTTTCTAGGCCTGTCTCTCATCTGCCGCGGTCTTGGAGGGCAGATTGCAATTTACTCCATCCCTGTGGGTGAGGCGGTGTGTCCAGGTTGTAAATATGCCTCCTCTATTTCTTCTCTCCCTCGGTTGCACGCTTTTTCTCTCCTCCCGTCTGTAGTTTCCACCCCCTCCCGCTCCCACCCTCCTGCAGCCCGTATGGCCAGTAATGAGACTGAGTCTGATCAGGTTGCCCCGGTGTTCCTGGAAAGATCTCACTTGAGCCACTGGCCCATAATGGAATCTGCATCTAATGCATACATAAATCACACCTCTTTCAGGACATTTTCATATGCATAATGTCTTCCAACCCTCCCCCCCCCCCCCTTCTTTCATTCCTCTTTCTCTCTCTTTCTGCACCCGATGAGCTCTACGTGAAGAAGGATGCAGGGCTGATGGAGAGGCATGAAAAGGTAGAATAAAAGAAAAGCAGTGATGAGACCCTTTTTTCTTTTGTGTGTGTTTTTTTTCCAGAAAGAGAGAGAGACCTGTCTGTAACTCTGCCCTGCATATTGCTCTGATGTGACCTGCTGAGCAGTGAGATGATGCTAAGATTGGAGAGGATCTGCTTTAGATGGCTGCTCGACATCTGTTCTCACGAACCGCATCCTGTGTAAACGTGTGTGTGTGTGTATGAGTGAGAGAGAGAGAGAGAGAGAGAGAGAGAGAGAGAGAGAGAGAGGAAGGAGCTAAGAAATGAATTAAAGATGAAAAATCAAAGCGTACGTGCTAAAAAGTGTAATAAATCATCTGTTTGGTGCATTGGTTGGACTTTTGGGTATATTTGAGGGGGACAGTTGCTATAGTCTCCTTGTACACCAGCCCCCCCCCCCCCCCCCCCCCCCCATTGCAGAGGCTTTGTTATGTTAATGCAGACAGATGTGGTGGATTCACGGTGATTTTTCATCTGTCGGCGACGAGAGATAAAAGGCGAGTGACGAGTTGTCGCGATCGTCCTCACTGTTCGCCTCTCAGTCGCTAACAAGCTCGTGCGTTGTACTTCCGCTGTTTCCTGTGCGCCCCATTTGCATCTGCAAGCCTCCACTTCATCCTCCCTCCTAAAACTTTATGCCTTCTCGTTAGGGCCACGTAGGTGTGAGATTAAAATGTTGGGCGCACTTTCATTTCTTCCTTCTTTTCTTCTTCTCTCTGCACGCGTGTGGCTCTCTGACGCGTAGGACATGTGTGCAACGAAAATATTAGCATACACCATCGATGCTGCTCAGTGTTATTTATTTATTTGAGTGCCTCCTTAGAACGTGGCACTTTTCTCGCCTGTGCATCTCTTTAGATGATACAAGCTGCCATATCAGCACAGGCTAACCCATTCTTAATCACATTTGCATTTTTATTTTGAGATATTCCTCAAACGTTTGCATTATTGAGGATTTATGATGAGCTCCTCGCCTGATCCTTCATCAACTTCACTCATAAAAAAAGCTTCTCCATAACTCATAGGTGAGTGGAATATGCTGTCCCCACTGGAGTAATTAGATAGCAGAATTCTGATATGGAAAGTTTGAATAAATCACTTTGTTTATGAGCGCTGAGGCCTTGAGAGAAGAAAGGGGAGTCAATAGTGAGGCCTTTTTACACCTCACCCTCATAGGAGAGAGAGAGAAGGGGGAGAGATTCCCAGTGAGCGGGCTGAGCTCCAGTGCTGCTGAAGTGAAACACTTGATTTTGATCTTTAGACATGAAACCTTTTATAGAGGTTAATCATGACGCAATACTGGATGTGTCATTGCTCCTACCAGTCACGGTAACGTTGTACTCTTACAGCAAGAAAACAGTTCTCTATGGCATAAAAAAGGAGGGAAAAAACTCACCCAACCAGATGCAGCAACGCAACAAAAATGTCTCTCACAAAAAAAAAAAAAAATGCTGTGCGAATAAAGATGAGTAAAGCAAGGGGAAGCTGAACCCGGAGGTCAGTCTGCAGATGCATTTTAGATAGTTGTTTTGTTCCAAATTTGACAAACAGAAAAGGAGCAACGACGATGCAGGATGGCGTTTAATTTTTATTTGAGGGGATTCTGGTCCACCATCCGGCACTTCAGGGGGGGAAAGCAGTGCACTACCAACACTTTCTATAGTGGGGATGGTGTGCTGCTGACCTCTACTCAGGACGTTGTGGATTAGTGGGCAGAATACTTCGAAGACCTCCTCAATCCCACCGACATGTCTTCCAGTGAGGAAGCAGAGTCTGGGGACTTTGGGTTGGCCTCTCAAATCTCTGGTGCTGAGGTCACTGAGGTGGTTAAAAAGCTCCTCTGTGGCAAGGCTCCGGGGGTGGATGAGATCCGCCCGGAGTTCCTTAAGGCTCTGGATGTTGTGGGGCTGTGTTGGCTGACGCGGCTCTGCAATATCGCGTGGACATTGGGGGTAGTCCCACTGGACTGGCAAATGGGGGGGTGGTCCCCTTATTTAAAAAGGGGGACCGCAGGGTGTGCTCCATCTACAGAGGGATCACACTCCTGAGCCTTCCTGGTACGGTCTATTCAGGGGTTCTGGAGAGGAGGGTCTGTCAGATTGTTGAACCTCAGATTCAGGAGGAGCAATGTGGTTTTCGTCCTGGCCGTGGAACACTGGACCAGCTCTATACCCTTAGGGGGATCCGTTTTGGTGGCCTGAGGATCAGGTCTCTGCTTTATGCAGATGATGTGGTCCTGTTGGCTTCATCAGAACGTGATCTTCAGCTTTCGCTGGAGCGGTTTGCAGCCGAGTGTGAAGCAGCTGGGATGAGAATCAGCTCCTCTAAATCTGAGACCATGGTAGAATGCCTTCTCGGGGTCAGGGATGTGGTCCTGCCCCAAGGGACGAGGTCCTGCCCCAAGTAGAGGAGTTTAAGTATCTCGGGGTCTTGTTCACGAGTGAGGGAAAACTGGAGCGTGAGCTCTACAGGCGGATTGGTGCTGCATCTGCAATGATGCGGGCGTTGTACCAGTCTGTCGTGGTGAAGAGAGAGCTGAGTCAGAAGGCGAAGCTCTCGATTTACCGGTGGATCTACGTTCCTACCCTCACCTATGGTCATGAGCTTTGGGTAGTGACCAAAAGAATGAGATTGCGGATACAAGCGGCCGGAATTAGTTTTCTCTGCAGAGTGGCTGGGCTCTCCCTTAGAGATAGGGTGAGAAGCTCGGTCATTCGGGAGGGGCTTGGAGTAGACCCGCTGCTCCTCCACATCTAGAGGAGCCAGTTGAGGTGGCTCAGACATCTGGTCAGGATGCCTCCTGGACGCCTCCCTGGTGAGGTTTTCCGGGCACGTCCAACTGGGAGGAGACCTAAAGGTAGACCCAGGACACGGTGGAGGGACTATGTCTCTCACCTGGCCAGGGAACGCCTTGGGATTCCCCCGGAGGAGCTGGCCCAAGTGGCTGGGGAGAGGGAAGTCTAGGCCTCTCTCCTTAGGTTACTGCCCCCGCGACTTGACTCTGGATAAGCGGAAGAAAATGGATGGATGGATGGATGGATGGATATAATATAATATAATATAATATAATATAATATAATATAATATAATATAATATAATATAATATAATATAATATAATATAATATAATATAATGGGTATTCTGCTGTTGTGTCCTTGGGCAAGACACTTCACCCAACTTGCCTGTGTTAGTGCTGGTCAGAGAGCCCGACGGCGCCAAATGGCAGCTTTTCCTCTGTCAGACCGCCCCAGGGTGGCTGTGGCTACAAAGTAGCTTACCATCACTAGCAGTGTGTGAATGTGAGAGTGCATGAAAGCTCCTTTGAGTGTCCTAAAAAGTGCAATATAAGTATGATTATCATTATTATTATTATTATTATTATTATTATTATAAAACAGTTTGTGTTGCAACTTTTGTGAATTTCCATCAACACTCGGGGATCTGGTGCCTTCTTCCACCCATTTTTGGGACAAGAGCCAGGATCATTTGAGAATTATATTTTTTCTAAAGTATTTTGGTTTCATATTGATTGATTTTAGACAGGAAGTCAGAAGAAGACCCACCTGTAAGGCTGTCCCTCATCAGTACGTCGGGGGTTTCAAACTCAAGTTTAAGAGCAGCAAGATTAATGACTTCCTCCAAATGAACGGCCAAACAGCCAAACATTTGTTTTGGTTTTCATGAATATTAAACAATAGTGAGCATACACAGTAAAACAGCTGTATAAATATAACAATGATAAACCGTAAAACCATGAAAGAAAAAACCTGTCAACTATAAAAATATTTAAAACTGTTGTTTTCAGTCTACAATCTCCACTGTCTGACATTTCAGGTTTCGGGCCTAACAAAGTATCTAAGTACTGTTAGCAGTGGCCGTGTTCGAGTTGAGCTGCGCCTCGCCTGGAAAACAGACGAGAGCAGACGGAAGCAGCAGGGGGAGTGGCCGAAAGCCGGCGTTTAAGTCGGACACAATTTCCTGCAAGTGTAGCTTGCGGGTGAAGATGGCTGAAGATATCGCGTTAGCGTTCACACTTGTTTAATTTCACATCCTCACGTGCTTGTGGATACCATATATTTTATATGAAGACATGACTGTAATAATAAGTAAAGGTTATCAGCTGTAGGTTTAGTGTGCTCATAGGAAACGTGACAAAAGAACACAAAACACATTTCTCTTCATGGCCTATATTGTTGTCATCATCAACATAACGTGATTTACAGAATACATGTGACCAACTAACATTTCATGTTCTACCACCGGATGTTTGGATCAAAATATGAACCAATCAGATCTTAGATCAGGCGAGAGCCAGGCATTTCCCGTCGTCCCCTAGGTTTTGCAGCCGAGGGACAGCAACTTGAGCGCCTTGCTCCAAAATCTGCGGCCGCCTTGATCTCACGAGGTTATCGTTGCCTACATATGCATGACGTCATAGCAAGTCGGTGTCAAGTCGGACACAAATCTAACCGGCATGCACTGCTCGCCGATCACTGCTGATCTAATCTGCGCAGAACTGGCTTATCTCGAACACAGCCGCTTACTAGGGGGAGTTTACTTCCTGTTTCCCAGTGTGCTTAGCAGCATTTGGGTGAGGTCTGAATGAACCGTTAGTCAGAGGGTAGTGTTTGTTCTTGACCAGACTCGTGAATGCAGGCGAAGGCTGTAGTGATGGGAATTCTGGCTCTTTTTAGAGAGCCGGTTCTTTTGGCTCAGCTCACCAAAAAGAGCCGGCTCTTTTGGCTCTCAAGTGGCTCCTCAGATTTTCTGTTGCGTAGAGTACATTTATAACCAAAACAATGCAAAACTATATGTAAAATGATTTACTATTGTAAAAATGCTATATATCAAATATTCATCATTTCTCTGGATTTAATAACTGAACACTTTAAGAAATCTCCACTTTCCGACTGCTGGCGCTCATTTTCTCACCGTCTTCGTCGCACTCTCCTCTCACTCGCCTTTTTCCTCCTCCTCATTCCCTCTCGTCTCCCTCCGCCCGCATGTGCTCTGCTGTGTGTCTGAGTCTGATCCTCCCTCTTCTCCACCCCTACTGCTCTGTGTGTGGACAGTCTGGACACGCAGTCACACGTGTTGACCAAAGCAAGAGGGGAGGGGACGGCTCCCAATGACGAGCCGGCTCCCGTCATCCACTTCAAAGAGCCGGCTCTTAGAGCCGGTTCGTTCGCGACCGACACATCACTAGAAGGCTGTGCTGCTGTTCAGCACTGACGTCATTACAGATTCAACACTTCAGACGGCTACAATTTTAGACACAAGCGCCGTTGGAAGACATGAACAGTCATTAAGTGAGCGAGGGTATTACAATCTGAACAGCAGTTAACTGGTTAATTGTCATACTACCAAATTATTAGTGAAAGGTGAATTTAGAATTTAGCTTTTAGTGGTGGAAATTTAATTGTATAGATTGTTTTCATGTTCATTTTATGGTAAAATGATATTTTTTCTTCAAACAAAACCTTTTTCTTATACAGTAAAAAACTGACTTCAGCACCATGTTTAACCATAAAAACAAACAAAAAAACCTTCTTATAGTAAAAGATAAAAGAGTTTTGCCCGTAATTCTGCGGTACAATTCTGACAACCCCAGCTGCCAGCATTTTACCGTAAAATCTACTTTTTTTTCCAGTCTAACATGTTGTAGATGACTTTCTCAAGAAGGAGATTGGTTCTGACTGAACGACCATGCTACCTGCTAGGTGGCCAGTTATATGTTGCAAACAATTTAGCATTCTCAAGTTTTCATTTATGCATTTATTAATTTATTTTTGTCTCTTATGGAGTTATTATGAAATTCTACTCATTTCCACTACCGATATCCACTTCCATGTAAACATCAACCAACGATGCATTTATGATGATCCAAATTTTACTTTCATGAACATGAATGTATTCCCGATGAGAACTGTTTCATTACAGCAGAACTTATTTATTACTGGTCCCGCTCAGATTAAAAAATATCTGATTGTCTAGTCAGAACAAATTTCTGTTTCTCCAAGCTGAGGTTGTTCTAAACGCTTAATAGAATGCTAAACATAGAAAATAGATGAAACGCCAGAATAGATGAATTTCCAGAAAAGGAGAAAAATAGAATATTATAAGAACAGACCATATTATTATTATATTATTATGATTATTATTATTAGTAGTAGTAGTTGTAGTAGTAGTAGTAGTAGTAGTAGTATTGGGTGATTTTTTGAGTCAACTACAAAAAAAATGATGCATTTCATTGAATATGGGTCTCAGTATTTTGGCTGCTCCTGCAACAGCGTCCACAGTGAACCATCCTTCTATCTTTCACGATAAGAGTCTCAAACATGCACAGTTACTTATAAACAGTTTGTGTTTAATAAAACACCTTATTATTGTTGATGTTCTCCACTAGAATGCCAACCCCTTGGAAGCTATTTACAGACGTGAGTAATGGTATATGAGCTAAAATCATCCCTTTATTAGAAGATATTGTGAGTCACTGTAATTTGTTTACCCAAGGCATTATGGGCATTGTAGCTCTTTGACTCAGTCCTGATTTGGTTTTTATTCCCCTTTTAATCCCCAGAAATATAATTCCCCCCAACATTTTAACTTTTTGGACTTTAATCTAAATTCTCAGTCTTATATCTTTCTTCTGACATGTCCTCAAAAATTCCCTCATGTCTAAGACATTAAAACCAAACTCTGAATATAACTAAACGTAACAAATGGACTTATGAACATTTTGTGTGTTTGTGTGTGAAAATGTCTTTTCTCTTATTTAGACACACTGGGGTGACGCTCCTGCCTGGAGACAATGGCCTTTAGCAGGTGAATACTTTCTGATCCATGGTCTTTCTTTTCTCCAGGAAAATTCAAATCATGTTCATTCCCATTCATAGTGATCTTTGAGTGAGTGTGTGTGAGTGTGTGTGTGTGTGTGTGTGTGTGTGTTGGGGGGGTTGGGGGGTGGGGGTGCAAATCTATGAGAAATGAATCAAGTCTAGTTTTATTAAAAAGGATTTGAATATTCAAATGAACGCTTGACTGATCTTTTGTCTAAGCCCTCTTTCTGTTACCAGTTATTAGCTCAAGAGGTTGAAAAGTTTCCCATATTTTGGCGAATTTCATGTTGGATTTACACTGGAGGGGATTTTTATTAAACCATTATTTACATTGACTCATTTCCATTTTGGTTCCCTACAGAAAGTTCCAGATTGACATTTTTTGAACAAACTTTGTGGGCTTTTCCGTGAGTTTTGATTGTAGATTTGCAACGACGCTTCATTAAAAACAGGACCGGAGTGGCTGTTTACCCAGATGTAATTGGCTATCTGGAGATGAGCGTCGTTTTGTGCTGGGCTGAACTTTTGGGATGAAACAGAAATGACTGCCTCGGTGCCTCTGCCTAACTGAAGGTGGTTATTCTACAAATAGAAATCTCTGCCTCGTGATAATTACTGCCACACGCCCTCTGAGTGATGCGATATGAATGCGTGAAGCCATTGTACGTGGGGATCAAAATAATGACATGTCGACCCATGAGGGGAAAAGGATTAAAAATGAGATGGATTGTTTTTTTTGCATGAAAAGCAGTTCAGTGATGTTGAACAAGTGGAATTCGGTGCAGTGATTCAAAAAAGGGCGACTTGCCCTCTGTGTGAGGCGCGTTAAACAAACCAAGTAATAGTGGCAGACTTCCCATTAATTAAGCTTGAAGGATTCTGTTTCAATCCCCCATTTGTTGATGGGGAATTGCATACTTCACAGCCTCTGCCCCTTTGATGGTAGTTTTGGGACCAACAAATTGATTGATGGATAGCTATTTGCATGTATCTTAAAATGCATCTTTTTTCTCCCCATTTTTATTGAAAATAATGGAATGGAAGTAAGTGTGTTGGTTGGGGCTGGTTGTGTGTGTGTGTGTGTACATGAAGAGGGGGGGGGGGGGGGCTTGTTAAGCAGAATTCATTTTCCACCAGATCATAATGCAATCATAGTGGGCCCGCTTTATTGTGCCAGTCAGCACAAGCGGGAGCGCACGCATACACTCACAAATATATCTTACTCCGTTTAGGAGATTTGATTTTATTATTCCATCTCACTGTGTCCTATTCAAGCATACACAACAGCCAGACATTCCTATTTATTTATTCTCAGACTTTTATAATCAGCCATATCAAGCGTGTGCAACGCTCTCACCCACTTCCTTCATGTTGCTTGTGAATCGCGCCGGTTTCAAAGTGAAGTAAAGTAACACTTTGTTGCCGGCACGAAAGCACCGTGGCTCGATTACATGTCGGCCTGCTGTAAGAAAATTGAAACCCTCTATAATCCCACCTTAAGGAAAATTGCCCGGATATTCATGTTCGTGGCAATTTCATTATTGATGAGGCAAAGTGAATTGGCAGAGGTGGTGTCCAAAGACCTACATTAAGTGCAATATTCAAATAGCCCCCCCCCCCCCCCTCCCTCAGTTATGAGCTGTGACCTTCGGATGCCACGAAGCCTAGCCTTATAGTTTGCCTTAGGCATATGAGATATAAGCATATGTATATTGATATATTGAGGTGGTTCGTCCCTCGGCAGTGCGGTGAAGCAGGATATATATTTATATCAGGTGTCCGGTGGATGCATTGCCTGTGTCCGCTGATGAGAATGGGTATCTGGCTCCACAGCATGTGGGTGAATTTACTCAAAGTAGTGTATGAAGGGGTTTCAATCTCCCTGCAAACCATTTGAATATAGGCTGCTGATTTATTACCTTATTTGGTCTGTCTTCTGTATGCAAATGCATTAGTAGGGGGCTGCTGGCGGTGGGGTTGAGGGTGGCTGCAGCGGCGGGTCTGTTGGAGGTAAGGGGGGCACACTTTGGTTCTATGCATAATGAGATTCCCAGGGTCATCCCTCCGGTGTGTCAGGGACCCGTAGTCAAGCGAGCCTCCAGGGGATGTAGAAGGAGATTGGTGGGGGGTTGTTGTAGTAGGGTGAAAGCTAAACCCAGTGTCTCACTGAGCCCTGGACCGTTAGCGTCTAGTTCAGTTGGAGACATAAAACAGTGAACGACTGGGCTGACTGTGGCGGGGTGATATTTTTTGTCACAGTATGGTCTCTTTTTACTTTCTAACTAAAAGGGGAAGCAGTTGAAAGGAGATCACGATGGGTCACTGAAATGATTGCATGTTTTTATATGTGTTGTGTATAACTCCTCTGTTTATGTTTATGTTTATTTATTTGGCAGACGCCTTCATGAACCTGCAACCTTCTTGCTGCGAGGCAACAGTGCTAACAACTGCGTCACCATGTAGTCCGGTTGAACTGGTACTGGCACTATCCTGTTATACAATAACATCAATGCAGTATTCAGTATGTGTTCAATACTTGTGTAATTGTGGATGTACATTAGTACATCTGTGTCCTTATGCTGCATAGTTCTGGAAACCCAAGCTTTGTTATTGTTATTATTTATTTCTGTGTTTGTGCTGCTGTAGCGAGTGAATTTCCCCGCTGTGGGATTAACAGAGTTTATTCTATTATATAGAATATCTGTCTTGAGAATATTATGCAGTTATATCCTGTGATTTTATATAGGATCTTATTGGTATTAATGTTAATTGGTATCCTTTCTTTTCTTGTGTTTTTATTGTATTGTTTCTTCATCTGTATGTTATTTTCTTTTAAAATGGACTTTAAGTCTGGCAATAAACTTGTATATATGAACATGTAAAACATTAAATTCAAAACAGAGAACTTATGCAAATGTTTTTTTTAAATATTGGGGAACTCCTGAACAAATGACATCCACACTTTGTCCTCAGCCAGTTTCAGTCCAGTGAGAAACAAGCTTTTTAATCTGAGACCATCCTGGGAGGGTCTTCGTGTCATGTCCTTTCAGGAGGACACCCTGGGGCTGACCCGGGATTGGCTGGAGATCAACACATTCTATGAGAACGCCTTAGTGTTTAAAAAATAAAGTATTTTAAAGTGATTATGAAGTTTGGGTCTCAGTAGGTTGTAGGTTAATGGACCCCCCCCCCCTCCCCCCCTACACACACACACACACACACACACACACACACACACCAATATAAACTCCAGCCTTTGCAACCCCTCCCAGAGTCCTGGCAGCTTCAGTCTCCCCACTGCCAGCTCCGTCTACTGCCGCCACACAAACTAGCATGGAGTAAGTGTCTTCTCTTGGCTCACTGGAAGTGCATTAGGCCTCATGACAATACACCCCCTCCCCCACCAATTATGGATCTGATCTGTGTGTTTAATAATTGCCCTCTTCAGACGCATTCAATTGTGTCCAAATGGGAGTGGAATTGATTTCTTTTTTTTCGTAGGATATTAGCCGATTACTTTGAGTGCCCTCCTAATTTGAATCGATTTGAATAATGGTTATTCATGTGATCTTTGCCTTTGCTACTGTGCTGCGCAATGACACGCCCTGAAGGTACAGCACTGCTACTGTGATAACTGCACTGTATACACGCGAGCGTTGGCACGCACACACACAATTTGAGATTACACAATCGTTCATAGCTGGAGAAATGTAAAGTGATTAATACATTAGAGGCAAAGGAGATACAAAAGAGATTCCAAGGGCAAGATTCGACACAAATTCTCCTCCTTCCAGCTGGATGGACATAAAAAATCACATTCAAGTTCAAATGCAGATTTAAGTGTCCTTTTCTGTGGTCCAATTGAAACTCCGTGAAAATATTTAGGCATATTTGTTTGCTTGCATCAGCTGTCTGCATAATTCTGCAAGATCAGAATGAAAATTTATGAAAACACCCTCCTTGGCTCACTTTAGATGAGCATATATGCAAAGTGCAAACCTGAGTGCTGTCACTCGTAACAGAATGAATGCTGCCTCGGCCATCATGCATCTCAAAGAGACCTGGTGGACACAGACATTGATTTACCCCCACCACCATCACCAAACACCTCTCAAGCCCCCCCCCAATAGATAGACAATAGGCCTGTCTGACACTTAAAATATTAAAGAGTGGAATATGCACTGCTACGTTGATCTTCACTATCAATATTTAACATCCTCTTATGCATGTATGCTGAGTTGTCCAATTTCATTACGACCATTTGTCATCCTGGAGGGCACTGGTCTTGGGTATCTGGGAGCCCAGGGACAAACCAAAGGGAGTGTGTGGGGGGGGGGGGCTTGTGACACCAGCACCCATACTGATTTGCCTTCCATGAAGAATAATAGAAGCTGAATACAAACCACAAACAAACACGCAGAGTTTCCACTGACGCTTGTTTGGGTGTTAACTGATCTGCTGCAGCGTTATCAGTGCTTTTGATATGCATTAAGACTTCGAGCATTAACATTTTTCTGTTCCTGCTTTCATTGCAAGTGCATGAGCACATAGTGTGTTTCAGAAATTTGTCACCGCTTTGAACAACTCAACATTTGGTTTTCATTTGTGCTTTGAATGTCACTGTGTGGGTTACATGCTCTTTTTTTGTCATTATGGAGAAAACATATGAGTTCCTAAAAGAAAGGTGCAAGGAAGCATATAACCACAAATTTTGTATGTGTCTGTTCTGTGGGCGTCGCTCTGAGCTCGTCGACTAAGACAACGTGGTTGTACACGGAGCTCTATTTGCTACCCGTACATTTGGCTTGCGTTTATCACATTTCCTCTAACAATACATCTCGATTCCTAAAGGCACAGAATCTCAAATGTGACATTTTAACAACCCTTATTCCTTTCACGCTGCACCATTTCCTTTTTGCACTTTAGTGTCATTTTCATTCCGAACCTGAATTACCAATTTGTCTTTGTGGCGCAGGCAATTTACATGCATCCGTTTCAGTTTTTTTTATATGCAAAATGCACTAAAGTGTAGCATTTTTCCCATCACAAGGATATTTTCCCTGGTCTAATTTCATGGTTTTGATGGTGAGTGAGTCTGTCTCGGAGGAACTGTACCTCTTGTTCTCATAGCTCCTGGGTGACGTCTTGATGACAAGTGTCTTTAATATGCATGGAGAATGGCAGGTCCCACATTTTGTCCTCACAGTTTTGCATGTTGAGGGGAAATTGCCCAGCACTGGAGCTGTGGTTACTGTAGGAGACGAATGTCAGTAACCATTCAGAGAGAGTCCCTGGCTTTTTATGATTATTGCCTCTGTGTACGGCCATTAAAAACAGAGTTGGGGGGGATTGTCCGTGCAGCATTTTTGGCTCTGAGTGTGATGGCTACTTTCCAGCATGAAGGGATGCACAGACACTTCCCTCTTATGAAGGCAGCCGAGTCCCTTGCCAAATCCTGACCACCAGTGTCCTGCTATGCTGTAACTGGTCTCAAATCAAATCAAAAGGCTTGTTTTCTTTCAGAAAACACAAAACAGTGTTTATCTGGCTCATAAGGAAAACCAAAGCACCGACTTTGATGCATGTCCAGGAAACGTATGTTGCTTCCTCTGTGATTTTGTGGAGGTGTGGTGGTTTTGTTTAGGGGAAGTCAAGATCACAACCTTTTCTTGCTGTATGGGCTGACTCTGTGCCTTTTGATCAAATCCATCAGTAAATCAAATGTGTGTAAAATGTGTTAAATTTGACAGAATTGGCACAGATGAAAGTAGTTTTTGACCAAGGAAACATGAACAAGAATCACTTTTTTGAGTCAACTCAGTCAAAATCCTTTTTGTGCAACTCAACTAACTCATAAAAGTTACTAATAAAATACATTTTAACTTTTAAAAAGAACCAATACTTTAATACTTTTAATCAAGAGCAGGTTTGCAGCAGAAAGGTTGCAGGTGTAAATCCTGACTGGGGCCCGCTCCTGTATGGCTTTCTCTGGTTACTCCTCACACTGACCACAAAACATGCACACCCAGTTATTTGGTGAGTCTAAACTGACCCTACATGTGAGCAATGAGCATGAATAGTTGTCTCTTTTGAGTGATCTTGTGACTGACTGGAGACCTGTTGTATGACGGTGTTGGTACAGGATCGGCTCGGGGTCCTTCGACTGCCCATGACGTCACATTACTGCAAATCTATTCGGCTTTCACACATACGTTTTGGAAAGACATCAGCAGTTTTGTTAATAAATTCTTGTTTGTTAACGCTTAAATGTTTTCTTTATAACTGTAATTTGTTAATAAAACACCATATTATCTTTGTTTTGTAAAGAATGTGAAACTGCATAAAACCAACATCGGACTGACAAAAAAACAGAACAGTTCTTATATGTGAAGCCATATCTGTTTGTATTAATGTGGACTTTGTCTGTATATTTCCTTAGTTGTTATCTAAATACATTCTTTGATTCAAAATATTGCTTGGTGTCTTTCAATAAATTTCTTATATTTTATTTTGCCCCATTTCATCAACATCAAGAGCTTTTGAGGGTCACCGTTTATCATTTGCTTATATTTTACATTTCCTTTAGAAATTCAAACATATTTTCTCCAAAAAGTGTTGATTTTTGGACTACAGGACTACAACCGCTAAGACTACGACCGCAAATTTGTTCTGACCAATCAAAATCACAACGTGATAATGTCACTTCCGTAAGCTTCATGTTCAGCCAATCAACTACTTTGACGTCAACGGCAGTCGAAGGACCCCGAGCAGATCCTGTACCCGAGCAGATCCTGTACCGATACCAGGCACCATGTGAAAAAAAACATAACTTTTCTGTATTCATAATCTGTTTATTTTGCCCATTAGGCAAAGGTCATGACTGATGGTGAGTGTTGATATGAAGCTTGACCACAAATGTCTTCATGAATAGCTTAAATATTAAAGCAACATCGCAACATTACAACTGTAAGCATTATCGAATTCGGTACTTTTTAAGGTACCGACCGAATTCCATAGTATCGACTGAGCACCGATTCACGTCATTTGAAACGGTGCCTCGTTTCGATACCCTTCCTTCATAACGAGAACTTGCCTAGACAGCTGCGCATGCGCAAGAGTGTTATGTCGTCGGTCGCTGCGAGAGAGTTGTAAACAGAGCAGCATGGTAGAAAGAACGCACGCTAAAGCTTGGGTCCACTTCACTAAATGTGATGGGTAACTGGGTGATGATGAAACCAGCGACAACGATCTAAGTGAGACATCCTCATCTTAATCTGCTCCAGTAGGTAAATAAAATGTTTAAGATAACGTTAGCTTGATATGTTAGCTTCCGTTCCGCTAATGGTGCGTTCGGTTTCTCCTCTGAACTCCGATTTTCTGACTAGAAGAACATGAAAGCGCTCTAAATGCGCTTCACTTTGCTAAATGCGACGGGTGATTGGGTGAAGATGAAACCAGCGACAACGATCTAAGTGTGAGGCATCATCGTTTTAATCTGCTCCAGCAGCTAAATAAACTGTTTAAGATAATGCTAGCTTGATAAATTAGCTTCCATTGCCACCATTGTTATCAGCTAATGGTGCGTTCGCTTTCTCCTCGGAAATTCTAACTTCCCAGTAGGAAAAATCAAATGAAAAAGGACGGCAAAAGGAATGAAGATACACAGTAAATTTAGTTCATAGTAAAGATGTTTGCTTCAGTTTAATTATCAGCTTATAAAACTACAAGGACGATGTTAAAATACAAACAGTTGTATGTTGTTTATCGTGATATTTATCAAATATGGTTATATATTAAGAAAAATATATATTTAATTATAAAAGAGAATTAAAATATTAAACACTCAAAAGTATCTAAAATTGGTACCGTTAAGTACCGGTATCGATTCCTAGGTACCGGGAATTAGTACTGAATTGATTCAAATGTCAAAGGAAACCCATCCCTATTGACCAAACACTAAGCTGCCTAGAGGGCAACCCGTAGTTTTCCTTCTGAAGAGATGGTGGCACCAATCCTGGCTTATCCCACCACTTGAAGTGTCCTTGAGCAGGATCCCATAAACACCCCGATCTGCGGGGAGAACAAATACGAGTTAAAGGGTAAAAACAGTCTAAAAGACAAGAAAAGTGCCACAGGAATACAATCCATGTGCCATCCCCCTCCTCTTTTGAAAGCTATGAAATAATCTCAAACTAAAAGCATAAAACTTTAAAATTAAACTTTTTATGGTACAAGAGAAATTAAACATGCTTCGAGAACTTGACTGTGATGCGTGTTTACCTTGTAAAGCAACACACTTTTAATAAAGCATAACTTGGAAGACATTAATACCTTTTAAAGTGAAAATTCCAGCAAAATAAAACAGTATTTTAAAGTTCTCGTGACAATGAGAAATTAAAACTAATTGAATAATATTGTTTTACTTGGGATATCTACTCTTGAGTTGGAATGTCGATGTCATTATATGCATTGAGTTTTCTTCACAACTTTCAGCCACCTAATCCTATATTTAGTGCTGGATTCCTGTGCTTTATGGAGGAAAATAATAATTTTATCAGGTGTGACAAGAGTGAGGAAGTTCTCCTGATGAGCACTCATTTCTGTTCAATGTAAGATTAGTTTAGACACGAATATCTCTTTGTTGAAACACAGCTGAATAAAATGCATCCCTTCAACGTTACATAGAACATGACAGGTGATATCCAATTATTGAGAGCTGAAAACATGTTGAAGTATCACAAGTAAGAGATTTTTTTTCCTCAAGAGTGACTACTATGTAGAGTTTGTTGTTAGGATGGCTTTATGCGCATGTTTGATGGCATCAATATATTGAATTTATGAAGGAGAGATCTTGTTTGTTTCTTACTTCATGCTTTTCCCCCCTCAGCTCTCCAGCACGTCTCATTTCTCACCTGAGTGACACTCTTTGAAGTCGATCCAAACACACACGCACAGATCACACATAACGTTGCACTTTACCACGCAAACATCTATTCTTTTGCACCACTAACCTCCTTTCTTTGTGTCTCACTTCTACACACACACACACACACACATACACCCAGTGGCCACATCCGCCACACTTCTTACTGGTGCTAATCAATCTTACAATACATTCATCATCAGCACACCACTGCAGGCTCTGTCCTGCTGAGTGAAATCTCATTTAGGCCTGTTTGGATGTTTCGCTGCGGAAATACGAAATTACATCGCGGACATGGAGGGACTCGGCCTGGCAGGGAGCAGCCAGCGACAATTAGACAACGAACAGACCAGGTGTGAACTGTGCTAGGGCACTTCACAGAAAACAGAAAACTGATAAATACATCTCATAAAGTCTGTCTATCATCTATCTATCTATCTATCTATCTATCTATCTATCTATCTATCTATCTATCTATCTATCTATCTATCTATCTATCTATCTATCTATCTATCTATCTATCTATCTATCTATCATCTATCTATCTATCTATCTATCATCTATCTATCTATCTATCTATCTATCTATCTATCTATCTATCTATCTATCTATCTATCTATCTATCTATCGATCGATCGATCGATCGATCTATCATAGTCCTTTTAAAAGGCTAAAGCTAAAAGTTCTCTTTAGTACAACATCAAATATTTGGCCCTAAAATGACCAGTATTGAATTATTGCAGATGCACATATAAACCTTGGTGCGCTCATCTCACATTCCCTTTGCAAAACGTATGTCCTTGTAGTTCTGGCTTGCTTTTAGCACCCCCTAGTGTCGGGTTCAAGAATAGAAAGCAAAACTTATCTCCATTCTGTGCGTTCGTCTTTTTATCATCTGAATCTAACAGTTGAAATGTCTCCCCAGCCTTCATTAGTGTCTACAGGAGTGATTCATCACTAAATCAAACAAATCAGCTATGTTCATGATCCAAAACATGCAGAAAACGTGCTGGAACCTGACTGCAGCAGCAGGTATGTCGGCTACATTTTCTATGGGCCAATCCCAATATTAGCACTGCGCCCTACGGTCTTCTGTGAAGTGCAGTTGGAAAAATGTTAAGGCTTCCAGTGTGGAGTCCACAAGTGTGCAAATGACTGCCAAATTGGGATAATAAACATGATGCATGCCGGGATGCCGGTCGCTGTTTGTGCTGCTTAAATAAAAAATCTTTATTACCAACTTTTACACTAACTATTGACAAATATACATTTATTTGCTATCCACATTAAATTGTGGTCTAAAACATGCAGAGCATGAATAAATGTCATTAACTGTCTTAAAATTAACTTGTTTCATTTTGTTATCCCTTGAGCCATTGTTCTGGATCAGGAGCTAAGTTCCACACTTGAGAATCGGGACACCCTACGCATCTGCATTCCTGGACTGGAACGCGCAATTGAAGAGCACAAAAGTGGAAATGGGAATATGACGATCGGAAGTCCCAACAGAGTGGCCCACTAGCTTGAAGTTGCAAGTGGAATATTCTGGCCACAGGGGGCGATAGGGGCTAGGTGACCTTTCATTAACCCTATAAAGATTTCATTTTAGCACATACTGGCTCAATAAAATTATTTAGAAATATGGAAAAGTTGAAAAGTTTCCCTTTAATGCTCAAACAAAAATGTGATAATATGGTACATTTGCTTATTATTGCAGATTTGTGGCAACATTCATAAAACTAACCCGTATCCTGTTCTTGTCAGCAACAGTCAATTAAAATGTATTTTTGAACCCAATACAGTAACAAACAACCAACCCATCTAATCCAGGGCATTTTATGCTCTTAAATTATTACGTGACTCATTTAACTCTTTTTTTTCGACAAATATTTATTGGAATATTTTTACAAATAACCAAACATTTTTTTACTTCCATCAAAGTATTGCATTTTTAGGTATTTCTGAGCAAAAGATCACTAGAAATCCTTTTTGTTGCTCAGCTGAACAATAACATGTTGGTGTCCTAAAAATACTTTCAGCCAGGTCAGTCGCTTCATAACTGTTTAAAAAATGTGTTTTCTATAACTTTTCGTAGATAAACTGTGCATAAAATTATTATTATTTACCAAACCTATTGGTCTTTTGTCATATTGTTTGATAATTATGAATCTAAGCGTACCCTACCCTAACCCTAACCCACCTTAAAACTAGGTTCATCTTTCTGTTCGCTCCGCCCCTGCAAACCCTTTAAAGTCTCCTTTTTTAAACTAAACACACCTTTAGGGTTTGTGAGAGACAGCTAAGTGTGTGAAGACGAGCTTGTGTGTGTTTGTCAGCAATGCAATGAAGGATAATTTACAAGTAACGTCCAATGTTCTTTAAATGTGATTTCTGTCATGTTTTGATCGTATAATCTTGTGTAGTCTTTCTCCAACAGAAAATTGTGCTTGAATAATTTCAGCAATGAAGGTGGTGTTGGGATGACAATCAGCACAGCTGGCAGGCAGTCAAATGAAACACAGAGCCTCATTCATTAATTATCACTTTTTCGCTCGATAATTTCAAGAAATTTTAATTAATGAAGTTTCTGAGTCGTTGGTGTACAACTGGACTGTGACTTTTTTATCATAAAAGAAACCTGGCTCTCCTCGTCTGTGTGTGTGTGTGTGTGTGTGTGTGTGTGTGTGTGTGTGTGTGTGTGCTTCTAGTTATACATAAAACCAACTCTCACATATGATATGCAAGTGAGCATGCAAAGTAGACATCTTTACACTGAAGGTGTGTGTGTCCATGCATGCGTGTGTGTGTGTGTGTGAGCAGGGTTCACAGGCCCAGGCTTTGACATTCACGCTACACCACCTACGCGCCAGGGTCCCATCTCGAGGTCATTTACATATCTTTGAAAGACAGATTGAAAAGAAAGAGAAAGGAGGTGGCGGAGGGGAGCGCGGAGGGCAAAGAGGGGGAAAGACGAGATAGATGGAAAAAATAGAGTGATAGTGTGAAAAGGGGAGGAAAAGGAGAGGAAGCCCGAAGATTACATTCCCCCCATCTAGAAAATGAGGGGGGAAAGGCAGAGTGTGTAGGGGCCTACTGGGAGGATCCTTATTCATATTTGTGTGTGAATTGTTTATCACGGTGACAGAAGCGTGCCAGAGCTGAGATAAAGGCAGCGCTCCATCACGGGGCTGTGACAGCGGGAGGACATGCCGCGCACTCACCGCAGCAGCCCCAGAAATATTATTAATAGATGCTGACTTGATTTGCCACGATTGCAGCGTCTTGGCACCGCTTGATTGTGGCCTGTGAAGTTCCGTCCAAAGGGGAAGCTATTTTTCATGAAGTGACAGAAGTCTTTGCGATTTCTATCCACCCCCCCCCCCACCCTATCTCTCTCTCTCTCTCTCTCTTGCAACTCACCTTCCTCTTTCTCTCCCCCCCCCCCCCCCCCCTCCTCCAGTTGCATCTCTTTCCACTGAGCTGATATGCAAGGCTGCTTATTATGAGAGCAGTGTCAGATTTAGGGAGGAAAAGCCAGGCGAAATTGTTGCTCCTTTGATGTGATGGCCTGTGAGATGGCCTGTAGATGATATCCGGTGTGTGTGTGTGTGTGTGTGTGTGTGTGTGTGTGTGTGTGTGTGTGTGTGTGTGTGTGTGTGTGTGAGTTAGAGAGTCTGCCAAGCATGCATAAACTTCAGTAGTTTCAAGCAATATCACAGCTTTGGGTATATTGGAAAATTTGCTATCACATGTGCACATACATAAATTCATAAGTCCACACAAAGCTGGTAAACACAGATTTGTCCTTATAGAGACACACATCAACAGCGGTGGTGATGCCCCTTCCTCACAGCAAGGGTCGGACGGAGGCAGAGAACACAACAGAAAGCTCAAAAGCCTTTAGCTGTTAACAACATGTGATGCTTCCCCTTGAACGTGTCCACAATCACTCAGCAGAACGTCTCTCTGGCGTTGTGGGAGGATTGCTTTCACTTTTCCTCTCTGTTCAAACCACACGCTGTGTGCGTACTTGTGCAGCCATGAGAGGGCATTGCTGTCCCAAGATGAGTGAAAGAAAGAGTGAACAAACTTGGTTTTTCACTGTCAAAGTTCAGCTCAGTGTCTTTGAAAAAGGGCCTCGCGACTTGAATTTCAATCCTGGCCCACCAAGAAGTTTCGCGGGCGTCCTCCTCCCTCTAAGTGCAAAGCAGAAGGAGGATCAGTGAGGATACTTGACAATGAAATACAGACAGGAACCTTTTTGCGTTGAACATTGTCATCTCAAACCGCAGACAAGCCTCACTGAGGGGAGTTGAAAGCAGGGGAGTACAGTGAGCTCACGACTGTAGACCGCCGTCATAACGGCAGGGCCGCCTCACCCCCTCTGACCTTGTTTGCACGCAGACTTATCAAAACGACCATGAGATCAGAACACGGCGGAGTTTCTCAGGTCTTTCTTTATCGCTGCGTGCACACACACACCTGCGCCTGGCAACCGCAGGCTCTGTCCTCATTGGCGTGGAGACGGAAAGGAGCCTGCGGTCACACACACACACACACACACACACACACACACACACACACACACACACACACACACACAGACAAGCATACATTGCAGCGGAGTTCTGCACTGGTGGGGCCCTAACCTCATACAGGATGTGCGCTTGTCTCCGTACAGCCCTTATCTCTGCATGCTGCACTGCTACTGCAGCCCAGAGGCCACAGTGTGGGTGTGACACCTGCCAGGGAGACGAGGTGGGAGGGAGGGGTGGGAGCGGGAGAGCTGACGGAACAAACACGACCATGGGGAGATGAAGATTAACTTTTTTTAAACTTTTTATAAAAGGAGCAAGATGCATAATTTCACCAAGTTTCAAGTCTTTTTTGTCACGCTGTATTTCTAGTAATACTGAATTTGCTTCAGGCGTCACTCTAACCACCCTGATTCAAACACCCGGTAGCCACAAACTGTGTATTATCTAAACTCTAGCTTTGTACTTGCTATTTTCCATGCATGCATTTCTTTGAAAAACCGCAATCTCTTCAGTCTCCTGACAAATGGTCACAACGTTCGGTATCAGCTGACAAATTAATTCCAATAATATTCAAATGCGGCGTTGGCAGCGGCAGCAGCAGGCCATCTTTATTCAGCATTATGTTTTTTGCACTCAGTGTTGTTTATTTAATCTGCACCCGTGCCGGCCGCCGTCTACTTTGGAGTGTTATGTCTTTTCCAGCAATCTGTTTCTGATTTTGCTCTATTTTCCTGGGACAGAGTGATATTTTCGCTCTGGCCTCATAATATACCACCCTTAATGGAATCATGGTGCTGAACCCCACCCCCCACCCCCGAGCACACCCCCCCAAATCCACCACACACCCTCTCAATTTGAATAAAGGCATTCAATTAAATCAAAACCTGGAATAGTGTGGCTTTTAATTGAAAGGGAATTATCCTGTATATGATTTCAGAAACGATCTCTTGGGAGGTAGTGGTGCTTTTCAACAACTCACCAATTAGACACTTGTCTCTTAAATGGAAACTACCTCCAAAGGAAATGCCCCGCATTAGGGCTTAATGATTTGGGCACTTACCAATTACGGTAGCAATGAATTTCTTTTCTCGTTAAAACAAGACATCATTTTATGGATTCATAAAAGCTGCAGCTCTGTGGAGGCAAGCGAGTGGAGCTCAGAGTTGTGCCGTTACAGCATACTGTACGGTGTTTAGGAGAGGAAGACCGATTTCAGGTTTATCAAGAGAACAATTAAACTGAACTATTTTAATGGTTATTTAAGTGACCTAGTTGTGTACAGCGATGTAAAAAAGTATTTAAACCCTCATATATTTCTTGTGTTTTTAGGCTTAGGGTTAGGGTTATTTTCAAAAGTAAACACGGGCCGTAAGTTTCATTTTTAACAGAACCAGCTGAGATGATAAACTGGAGCGATGCAGAGCTCCAGGAGTTTCTCTCCGTTAGAGCTGGACTTCACATCATCAGAGGCTGCACGGGGACTGTTGAGCACAGACATGTTTAGGAGTGGCTTGTTAAAAATAAGTGAATGAGCACGGCTTTGATTAACTCATTCACTGCCACTGACGAGAAAAGTTGTCATTTTAAATCCAACCGTTAACCGCCATCGCCGACTTTTTGTAGCCCTGACCCCCATCGTGAGAAAATGCTTCGAGAAGTTGGTCAGGGACTTCATCTGCTCTGCACTGCCTGATTCACTGGACCCTCTACAGTTTGCATACCGCCACAACAGGTCCACTGATGATGCCATAGCCCTGACACTCCATGCTGCCCTGTCACACCTGGAGAAGAGGGACACGTATGTGAGAATGCTGTTTGTAGATTACAGCTCAGCATTCAACACCATCGTTCCCTCGAAGCTGGACAGGAAACTGCAGGATCTAGGACTGAGCAGCTCCCTCTGCAGCTAGATCCTTAACTTTCTGTCTGACAGACGCCAGGTGGTCAGACTGGGCGGCACCACCTCATCCCCCGTCACACTGAACACTGGTGCTCCATAGGGGTGTGCGCTGAGCCCTCTCCTGTACTCACTCTACACCCACGACTGCACGGCCACGAGAAACTCCAAAATCATTGTGAAGTTTGCGGACGACACCACCGTGGTAGGTCTCATCACCAACGACGATGAGACGGCCTACAGGGAGGAGATCAGCGCCCTGACCCACTGGTGTCAGGACAACCGTCTCACCCTCAACGTCACAAAGACAAAGGAGATGATAATAGACTTCCGGAGGTGCAGAGGAATACACATCCCCATCACCATCAACGGCGACGCTGTGGAGAGGGTGAGCAGCTTCCGTTTCCTTGGAGTTCATCTGGCTGAGGATCTTACGTGGTCAGTGCACACGGAAAATACAGTGAAGAAGGCACAGCAGCGCCTCTTCTTTCTCAGGAGACTGAAAAGATTTGGCAAGAGCCACCGCATCCTCAGGACCTTCTATCGCTGTGCCATTGAGAGCATCCTCACTGGATGCATCTCCACCTGGTATGGCAACAGCACCGCTTACAACCGCAAAGCTCTCCAGAAAGTAGTGCGGTGTGCAGAAAGGATTATTGGAGGTGAGCTTCCCTCCCTCCAAGACATCTACAGGAAGCGGTGCCTGAGGAAAGCGGGGAGGATCATCAAGGACTCAAGTCACCCCAGCCATAAACTGTTCAGACTACTTCCATCAGAAAGGAGGTTCTGCAGCATCCGGTCCAGAACCAGCAGACTGAGAGACAGCTTTTTCCATCAGGCCATCAGACTGCTGAACACTTCGCAGACACCTCACCCTCACTACTGAAACTCCAACATTACACACTCCATACTGTACATTAATGCCACTGTTTTGCACATACCAACCTCTGTACATTTTATATCTCTTATCTTATTGTTTACTTTATTCATTTGTAAAACATGTGTATACACATTATACACACACTCACACGCACACACATAGAAAAAAAATACTAGCACACACATTTAGTAATGTATATACCTTACATACTATACATATTATTACTTAGATTAGCCATTTTTATATTTTGCTTGTTTTTACGTTATTGTATTTTTGCACTACTCTGTTGCTGTGAAGCTCGCACACAATAATTTCACTCGCATGTACTGTACCAGTGTACCTGCACATGTGACGTGACAATAAAAGTGATTTGATTTGATTTGATTTGACTAAGGTCGTCATTTGCATTTTTTTACTGTGTGGGCGTTGGAACGAGCCCCCGCACCGTGAGAACAAACATCCCAGCTCTGAAGCCGATCTTCATCCGCGTACGCCACATGTCACGTGATCAGGAATCAGAAAATCCATGTGTTAGGAGATCGTTTTGGGCCGCTGCTGTAAAAAAAAGTGAGGCGCGAACTGGAAAATCTTCTGCCGATCACATTTCAACAACAGATTATGAAAGAACGAATAACATTCGAAACACGAGAATTCTTAACAATGTAAGAGGTGAGTCTGCTCTTTGTTTTGGTAGTTTTGGCGTTGACATCATCATATCGCACAACATTCTGTGAGTCTTAAAAAAACAGTAGAAATGGTGAAAACCACTGGCAGCGAAGGGCAAGTAAGTTATGTCCAACATAAACGAGACCGCCCCCTTACCTCCTTCATACCACCATCGCATAATCTTTTGCAAAAAGGACACTATTGCAACACATTACCGCCATGGTCTGACCACTTATGAATGACCTAAGACTCTCTGATGCCGGCTCGAGGTTGAGGCAAATTGGCGGCACTGTTTTCTAAAAGAGTTTTAAAATCATAATCCTGAACTTTGTGGACATATGCTCTCTGTTGCCCTCTCAAGGCTTGCTGCTTAATGTCACTGTCATAAAATCAAATCTCTCAGTCACGCATAAGAGGCATGTTTGCTGGCTGTTCTCCAACTCGCGTGCCCAAACAAACACTTTAAGTGACGTTTCTGCATTGAAAAAAGTTTTATTAGGACTGTGTAACAAATTTATGCCCGACCAAACGCAAAAACCAGGACGACTCAGCTCTTTCTCTATCACATTCTCTTTTGTTTCCCTAGATTCTTCTGATGAGGGATTTCTAGCTTCCTTTGATGGGTCTGCCATTGCTCAAGTCTCTAAACTGTGGGTCTACCACAGACATATACACATAGATGCCCCGTGGAGCACCCCGTTGTGCTGCTGTAGCGGCCGGCCGCCATTTTAGATGGGTCTCCATTCACTCCCAATACATTCATTTCTACTAAGGAAGGTGCTACCCAACTAAAAAACATATTTTATCAAGCTTTTTAACAAAATCACACACAAGTTGCTCACTCCGCATTGAATTTGGACTTTCCTACAGTCACTGCTTTGGAGAATGAGACCCATCCAATATGGCTGTGACGCTGTAACGCTATCCAGCGCCTGATGGGGCGTTTACGTTTTCATGTCTATGGGGTCTTCTTCTACATGATACTGCTGTAAAGCAACATGCGGTCAGTACTTGATCATGATTCAACACTAAGAAAGAGGCGAGGAGGCAAAAGCAGCATCCGTGGGCTATAACATCTACTAGAAAACAAAACGACAAAGACCTGTGTCACATTTACCAACACCTCCAGGACTTCTGGGGAAATGCTCTGTGGACTGATGATGAAAACATAGAACCTTTTGGAAGGTGTGCTCCATCTCTGGTAAAACAAACACTAAAAAAAACAACAGTAGGCTATGATGATGGGATGGTAGAGCTGCTTTGTTGCTTCACCACTTTCTGTAATTGATAAAACCATCAGTTCTCCTCCTTACTGGAAAATCCTGAAGACGAAAGTCTGACCTTTGACCTTAAACAGGTTTTTCTCTCTGAAACAAAGCAATTCTGTGAAGAAGTGTGGTACACAATTCCTCCACAGTGACGTGAGACTCAGTTATTACAGATGCTAGTTGTCGCAGCCATTACATTTAAGGGTCAGCCTCTTTTTCACATTAAGCCTGATTATTTGCAAAGATTTTTTTTCTATCAAAAAGTAAAATCAACATATCTAAACTTCATTTTCCATTTTCCCACGATATCTTCATCTGATACTGAAAGATTTAAGCTGAATGAATTTTCAGGAAGTCACTTCCCCACATCCCTGCATGTGTGAGTGTGCGTGTTTATTCAGTGCAGCCGTTCCATTGACAAAAGAGGGCAGCAGGCTGCTACCGGACGACCGTTTAAGAGCAGCGGGGGGAAAGGGGGGGGGGCTGATTTGGCCTGAGAGAGTCTGCGTCTGGTTTTGCTCACCAAAGAGGGCCTGTCTGTCTGCTCGCCTGCCTCCATGGCTGTCTGTCTGCGTGAGTGACTGCGAGATTGGTTTATTTTAGTTCATCATCTCGCTCATCAATCTTTTACATGGGACTGGGTCAGCAAAGATGACAAAAGTGAATCGCTTATGTGGTCTAAAGTTTCTGGCAGTCACTTGGTGTGAGTAAACACAAAGGACTCGCTCTTCCCTTTCTTCTTCACTCCCCCCCCCCCCCCTCCTCTGTCATACACTCCCAGCGTCTGTCTCTCCTCTTCAGTTTCCTTCACACACTCTCGGCTCACTCCTTTCCAGAGATATATGAAGGCAATGTGTGGATCTGGATGACTTTGTGAACTAGGTGCCAGACCACATCTGAGAAGCTGTGCTGAGGGAGCACATTGCGGCGTGACGTCGTCCTCTTCTCCACTTCTTCTCGTCCTTCGTGAGGTGTTTGTGAGTGACCGCTGATGGATAGATTTCTCCATTTGGCGGTACATCTAACTGAAGAGTGGACTTCTTCTCCAAACGTCCACTCTGGGTTAACCTTTATTCATGTTTTTGATGAGTGGGTGGTGCAGACGTTAGTGGCCCATGAGACTGAGATGTAAAATAAATAGGCAAGCATGGAAAAAAAAGGAGTATTTATATTTTTATGAATGCAAACACTTGTCAGACGATCCAAGTTTGGGAAAAAATACAAGGAATTCTGTTGGGGGTACTTTTTTGGGTGAAGTTTGACGCAACTCGGAATGTGACTACCCCTTTGTATGGTTCCAAACAATCAAAGCAGTTAGGCTGTTATGTAATTTTGTAACGATATCACATATTTCATTTGCACATTTTTAATAAACTATTTTTTCCAAAAGTAATGTCGAGCAATAATGTCAGCGGTTCCGGTTGAGTGAACGCTGGCGCGCCTCGCTGCCGCTGCTCGCTGGCAAACAAACTTTTTGTATTTTTTTTTCTTCTTTTTCACCCTGGTCACATCCCTGTGTCGGTGAAAACTCATTTTCACCTACCTGCTCAGCTTGCGTTCTGGTTGCACATCACCACCTCCCTGCTCCACTCCATAATGTGGTCCAGCAGGATTTCTGTGTGCCTCGCACTGGCCTGGATCATCCTGTCGCTCATTCTTCTGTCCGTGGATGGCCTTCTCCAGTACTCGGCGGCGGAGCTCTTCAACCTCCGCTTTCGCTACTCCGGATCTCCACCACCAGCTCTGTGCCTCTTCCCCGACATCACCTTCCAGCCTCGCCGTCGGTATATCCATCGGGGGTCCCGGCGGAACCTCCATCTCGACGGCTCCAAAGGAATACCCTCCTTCTGGTCCACGACTAGCCGGCGGCTACCCAGGAATACCTGCCGAGCTGCCGACTCCAGCGTGTTAGCCCGGCTGGCTAGTCGGACTAATGCTCCTGTCGCCAGGGACTTCCGCACTGCTAATTTTGGTCTTCTCAACATTCGCTCCCTCTCTGGTAAAGGACATCTCCTCCAAGATACCATCAGTGACCATAAGCTAGACTTTCTTTGTCTGAACGAAACATGGCAACAACCCAGCGATTTCTCACAACTCAATGACTGTACTCCTCCCGGATTTGTTTACCTCTCCAAACCCCGTGGGTCGGGCCGCGGCGGTGGTCTCGCGATACTGTATCGCGAGACTTGGAAGGTCCTTCCCGTAAACCTTCCTCCTCTCACCACTCTGGAATGCCTCGCCTGTCAACTCTCCGGCCCGACCCCCACAATAATTGTCACTGTTTATCGTCCCCCCAAGTTCAGCCCTGAGTTTTTAAATGAACTCTCTGCTCTTTTATCCCATCTGTCCGCCCTTTCCCCAAATGTAATTTTACTTGGTGATTTTAATATTCATATGGACAATATGGCCCTCCCCCTCAGCAAAGACTTCTCCTCATCTTTGGACAGCCTCAGTTTTCATCAATATGCCAATTTTCCCACTCACATTAAAGGTCACACCCTGGATTTAATCTGCTGCTCCGGCCTGACCCCCTCCAACTGTACAGCTGACCCGCTCCCTTTCACGGACCACTTCCTCATCTCCTTTTCTGTTCCCCTCCGTCTCTCCATCATCAAGTCACCACGTATCATTTCTTTTCGTAATATTAAGGACATTGATCTAGCCTCCCTGTCCTCCAGTTTTGCCACCTTGACCCCTAATTTGTCCTCTACTCCCGATGATCTTGTCATTCAGTACAATAACGGTCTGGTTTCTATCCTTAATTCATTTGCTCCCATCAAATCCCGCTCTGTATATTTTACTCGGTCTGCTCCATGGTTCACCCCTGCCCTTCGCTCCTTTAAAGCTACCAACCGGAGGCTTGAAAGACTCTACAAGAAAACCGGTCTCACCATCCATAAAGACTTATATTCTGCTCAGATTTCTCTCTACAAGGACTCCATCTCCCATGCCAAATCTCAGTATTACTCCGGTCTCATCTCGTCCAACTCCAGCAACACTAAAACATTATTTTCCATCATGAACAGCATTTTTCAGCCTCCCGACTCCTTACCCATCCATCTTTACTCTTCAGAAACCTGTAACTCTCTCCTTCAGTTTTTTAATGAGAAGGTCAATAGAATCCATCTCTCTTTACCTCATTCCTCCCCTCCCTCTCCTGATTTATTTGAACCCACCATTCCGTTCTCCTCCTTTGAACTTCCCCATCCCTCAGAAATATTAGATTACATCACCAAATCCAAACCTTCCACCTGTCAACTGGACCCTATTCCAACTGTTTTAGTTAAATCCTGCCTTTCTTCTCTGCTCCCTTTTATAACAGCCATTATTCATTCCTCACTATCCTCTGGTACGGTCCCATCCCTATTCAAATCCGCTTCAGTCAGCCCTATTCTAAAAAAACCTGGTTTAGATCCCAATGATTTCAATAACCTCCGTCCCATTTCCCATCTTCCCTTCATTTCCAAAGTCCTTGAGAAAACTGTTGCATCTCAGCTCCATTCACATCTCACCCGCAATAACCTTTATGAACAGTTTCAGTCTGGCTTCCGTCCCCACCACAGCACAGAAACAGCTCTCATCAAGATCACTAACGACCTACTCATTGCTGCTGATTCTGGTTTGATCTCTATTCTTATTCTCCTCGATCTGAGTGCGGCCTTTGACACCATTTCTCATCCCATCCTCCTTAATAGACTCTATTCCTTAGGCATCACTCACACCCCCCTCCGCTGGTTTCAATCTTACCTTACTGGCCGCACTCAGTTCATCCAGTTAAAATCCTTTACCTCAGAACCCTCCCCAGTCAAGTCAGGTGTGCCCCAGGGCTCTGTCCTGGGGCCCCTCCTCTTCATAGTATATCTCCTCCCTATCGGCAAAATCTTCCGCAAATTCAATATCCAGTTTCACTGCTTTGCAGATGACACCCAGCTCTACATTTCCAGTAAGCCCAACTCAACTCTCCCACCATCCTCCCTTACACTCTGCCTCTCTGAAATCAAATCATGGTTCACCTCTAATTTCCTCAAACTCAACGGCAATAAAACTGAACTTCTTCTAGTTGGCACTAACTCCACCCTCTCAACATCTGACAGCTTTTCTTTAACTATTGACAGTGCCACAGTCTCCCCCTCACCTCATGTCAAGAGTCTGGGTGTCATTCTCGACAGCTCCCTTTCTTTTCAGGCTCACATTAATAACTTAATTCGGTCAGCATACTTCCATCTACGTTCCATAAACCGTCTTCGTCCCTCACTGACCCCTCACACTGCCGCCATTCTCGTCCACAGCCTCGTCACCTCCCGTCTCGACTATTGCAATTCACTTCTTTATGGTCTCCCCAACAAACTCCTTCATAAACTGCAACTGGTCCAGAATTCAGCAGCCCGTATTATCACCAGAACCCCTTCCTTTCACCACATCACGCCGGTTCTCCAGCAGCTCCACTGGCTCCCAGTTAAATTCAGGCCCATCTTCAAAATTCTCCTCCATACCTTCAAAGCAATCCACAACCTCTCTCCTCCATATATCTCAGACCTTATAAGTATTCACACCCCGTCCCGTTCACTCAGATCTTCTTCTTCCATCCATCTTGCGGTTCCTTCTGCCCGTCTCGCTACCATGGGGAGCAGAGCTTTCAGCCGCTCTGCTCCTCGGCTCTGGAACTCACTTCCCCCAGACATCAGGAACATCGACAGTTTTACCCTTTTCCAATCAAAACTCAAAACACATATGTTTAAATCTGCCTACAACCTCTGATTTTATTGAAATGTTTCTCTCTGTTTTTTCTTCTTTGGGTTTTATTATTGTTTTATTGTATTTTATTACGTGTTTTGTGTAAAGTGACCTTGGGTGTCCTGAAAGGCGCTTTGAAATAAAATGTATTATTATTATTATTATTATTAATAATGTTTTTGCCTGTGCCTGAAAAGGCAAAAATCAGTGGAACTGGAAGTCCCTGTCATGTTCTGTGTCCCTGTGGCCCCCAGCCCCCTCCAGGTCCCCCTCATGTGTCCCCTAATCTTCTGTGCCCCTTTTTGTCCCCAGCTTCTCCGGGTTTTCCTCTAGTCACTTCACTTATCATTAGTTTTCTGTTATTTTAGATTATCTAGTTCATATCTCCCTTTAGTGTATTGTGTTCCTTCCCCATTTAAGTATGATCCTCTCCTGCCTTCCAGTATAATTAGTTCTGTCACTCTGAGGTCATTAGTTTATTTATCTTTAGTCTTATTTCTACAGTGTTTAGGTTTATTTACGTTCAGTAGCTTTGTCTTACAGATTTTAGGTCTGGTTTCCTCACCTGCCCTGTTCTGCTCCTCCTCTCAGTCATCAATCTCACCTGTGCCCAATTCCCTTAATCACCCAGCCCCTGTGTATGAAACCCTGTCTTGTCTCTCAGGCCCTGTCCACACGTAGCCGGGGTCATCCACACGAAAACGGAGTTTTTTAAAAACTCCGGCCAAAGTGAAGATCTGCGTTTTCTCCGTTTTGGGTGTCTGCGTGTGGACAGACAAAACCGGAGTTTTAAGGTCCGCAACGTCACTTTCCACGACAAAAAATGCTGACATCACGTGTGCGACCTGTGTTTACACTAGCCGACAGCATGGATGCCCTCAGAGCTGCGCTCGCTTTATCAATTGTCCAAGCGCTTTCTGCTTGTTTGTTTCTGCAAGCGGAATTACTGCTCCTTGCGGAAGACCACAGACGAAGGACGAGGTTAAGAACGGGGGAAGTACTGCCGCCTACAGGTCTGGCATGTCCTTAACAACGTATTTATCCGGGTACGTGTGGACAGAGTTTGTTTTTAAAACGCGGTGGTGTGGATGCAAGTTTTTGGAGGGGCGGATATTTGTTTTCAAAAAAACCCGGCTACGTGTGGACTAGGCCTCAGTGTTTGTCGGTCCAATGTCTTTGTCAGCATTGTTCTGCCCTCCTCTAGTATCTCCAGGCCCTTGCTCATAAATGAGCTTTGTTTTTGTAATTCAGGTTTTCTAGATTTTAGGTTTGGCTTCCTGCCCTTTGGATATTTACTCATCATCCTAATAAAAGGACTTTTCATTTATTCAGCCGCTCCTGCCTGAGTTGTCTGGGTTTCTGCATTTTGGGTCCAAACCTCCTGCTCTCAGCGTGACACTCCCAACACACTGGATGGATGTTGTTGAAATGCTCCAAAAACTTCAACAAACAATTAACTTGTGGAGAAACCCCAGTTCAAGATGGCCACCACAGCTAACTGACCGTATCCCCAAAAAGTGGTTATAACTGTACATTTATACCTATATTGAGCTAGAATTTGACCTAATAGAACCAGAGCACACTTTAAAAAGAAATTTTCCAATTCAATGTGTAACATTTTGCTTGTGAAACTTTCAGAAAAGCATCATTATATGTAGGGAGAAACATAATTTGTATGAAGGTATGCATGTGCAACTAAAATAATGCAAGTGTACCAATTCCTTTGCCAAGTAGTTCCTCCATATGTGTTCTCCCAACTGCTCCGACACCCCAAGCGGCACAAACTTCAAGTGTTCATAAGGTCATTCAGGACACAGTCTGCTCAAATCACAAAGGACCTATGACCATTATGAAAGCTCAACCATCTGCAAACCCCTCTCCTGATGTTTGGGTCATAGTTCCACATGAGGTGAAAGCCGAGACTCAGTTGTAAACATTATACACACCCCTGATTATAAGTACACTTGAAATTATTTAGGTTTTGGAATCTGCCCAGTTCAAGATGGCCACCACAGCCAATTGAATCCATCAAGCAAAAAGTGACTATAAAGTTAAAGCCCCACAGTCATCATCACACTTTGGTGACATGACATCTCCACATCTGACCCATGCCCGTCGGGAGCGGTGAGCTGCAGCTGCGCTCAGGAACCATTTGGTTGTTTAACCCCCCAGTTCAACCCCTTAAAGCAGAGAGTCAAGCAGAGAGGCATTGGGTCCCATTTTCTAAAGTCTTTATGACTGATTTGAACCCCGATCCCCCAGTTCCAGGGCGGACATTCTACCACTTAGAAGGTAACCAAATCAGTGTTGCAGTGTTCATAAAATGAGTAAGATCTTTTGAGTAAAGGATTGACTTTTATTTTTAAAAACGGCTGCTTTGGCTGTTTTGAATCAAGCCAGTTCTGTTTTTGGAGAGGTCATTATGAAAGACTTTCTTTTGCACACATCTCTTAGAGCCAGTCACTGAAGACAAAACAAACCTACATAGTAAAACATTTACAGTATCTTCTCTTTATCACCAACATCAGCCAGGTCAGAAACTCCATCATCATTCATTCTAACTGCTTATCCCCCTCTAAGGCTGCAGCAAGCTGGTGTAAGTCTCCAGCGTTCACTGAGTGAGAGCCAGAGGACACCTTGGACAGGTCACCAGTCCACCACAGGGAGACACAGAGACAATTAGGGTCGCCAATCAACCTAACAAGCATGCTTTTAGCGAATCCATGGATGCATGAGAAGAACCTGCTAATCTCTGAGCAGAAAGGCTGTGGATCTGAACATGCAACCGTCTCACTGTGAGGCAACAGTGCAACGAATTGTCCCACCATGCAGTCCAGCATAAGATTTTTGGACATTTGCAATTGTTCAAAGAATGCCGGGTCATTAAATTATCTGATTTTGTAGACTCAGTTGAAGAAGTCGAATCTGATTTGAATCTGAGTAATGACTATGTCCCTCACTTTACTCCCAATATCTAGTGTGTGTGTGTGTGTGTGTGTGTGTGTGCGTGTGTGTGTGTGTGTGTAATGCCTCATCCTGTTCGGGTTGGATGTCAGTGACATGTTGTGTTTTCATGACTTAAAGGTTAAGGACAAACAGAATGGAGAAAACGACTCAGGATGGTTAGGGTTACACACACACACACACACACACACGCACACACACACACACACACACACACACACACACACACACACACACACACACACTGTCTTAGCCAAAATTGTGAGAATTCATCTCTTTAGGAACATGTGACTCACTGCTCAAACTACTCAGCCACAAACGTGATCTGCTCCTTTCCAATACGGCCTCTGCTGCCCTTTCACTCACTCACACACACACACTCGTACACACATCGCCATATATCCAAAGGAGAACATGGGTACTGGGTCAGCCAGCACACATGAGAGAGACGCTTTGAAAAATAAGCCCTCATTTGGGCAGAGTGGATTCAGATGGCTTGGCTGTGGCTCAAAGGCGAGCAGCTCTCTGGGTCAGCTTATTATTTCAATGGATGCAAGGCGCTGATGTTCTCAAGTGTGGTGCACTTCAATCAAGCAACTCGGCAGCTCAGCACATGGGTCAAGGCTTTGGCCTCATCTACCGGGTCCATGTCGATCCAGGCTTGTCCTGTAGTGGTTTTAGAAAGGGCCCCCGAAATCCACGTCTCCTGTGTGCGACCAACCGGACTCCTGCAAAATAAAAATAAATAAATTCAATAAATAAATTGAACGCAGCTGTGGTGAGGGAATCCCGGACCAAGAAAGAAAAATCACTAAAAGATGCCAAGTTTTGCAGGAAGAGAAAAGGCAGATGTTTAATTTCCTTCGGTGTGTGAGCAGCAGAGCTGAGAGGTGTGGATTTGTGTGTGTGTGTGTGTGTGTGTTTGCCGGACTTCTCCTGTTTGCATTCCCTCAAAGTGTTTGAAAGAAAGAAAAAGAGTCAAAAATTTTTTCATCACAAACACAAACAGAGATGAGCATAATTAACATGAGCAGACTCTCTAAACAAAAACAAACAATTAAACTCATGAGTCACAAAAGTATGGAAGTAATCTTTTTGTCTGTGTCTTCCTCTCTAGCCGGTCTCGGGCGATCTTTGGTTCTCGCCTTTAGCTGTATAAACACGCTGTGTTTGTTCGGCTGAGGGCTGATTATTACCATAAAGGATTGCTTTTCCACTTGTAGTGTTGCGGTAGTAAGTTTCATAAACACAGGCGGCAATTAAATCACACTACAACTGACCACACAGAACAAGAGACACCTCATTAACACACACACACACACTAAAATGTTCTAGCGCAGCCACACATGCACCGACGGGACACAGAAACACCCAAAGAGCTAAAACTAACAAACACTTAACACAATGGAGTGAAACAGGAGTAGACGTCCTTACCGACCCCACACCGTGCCGACTGGTCTAAGGCATTCATGCGAGAAGGTTAACTGGACCATATTTGTTGTTATTCTAACATGGCATCTGTTCCACTGCTTACATTAGCCGTTATCGACAGCACCAATATTTGTCGTGGCCCTGAAGTTGTGTAATTCAGACTTACTAAAGCGTACCATCCACCACCATGGTCTGTTTCCCCTTGTAGCCATGCGCCGATAGGGTAATGTGGGATGTAATGATGTCCAATTAGAAGGGATCACGGAGCAGGACGTGCAAACAGAACTCGATAGGCCAGACCTGGAGGGGCTGCACCCTGCTGGGGCTGCTGGCAGCTTTTCCCTCTCGCTGATCTCTTATCAGGCTTTAAACATCAAAATGAGCGTAGATGCCATTTAGGCCTAAATGGGCTGAAATCACGGTCTTTTAGGGCCTCCACCGGACTCCGTCGGACCACCCGGACTCAAGCTGAACCATGAGGCTATTGTGCAGCCGAGCAGGCGCAGGCTTGATTCATGGCTGTGCTGATGGTCTGTGTCTGAGTGAGTGCAGTTTATGGCGAGATGAGATAACCTCCGCAACTTGGTGTTAATAATTGGTCCTGATTAATTGAACAGCCTTTGAGATTTGCTCGCTGCAAATTGAATAACAGCAGTTTTCCTGCTGTAGATGTGCGAGATAATGATGCTGCACAAAGACCCGAGCAAGCCGAGCGCTTGTGCGAAAGGATCCGTTTCCTTTCCCGTCGCTTATTTCTAATTTTAAAGCATGAAGAGAATTTAGATCTTGGGTTTTTCTGGATCTGCCCGAGTGGAGTCCCACAGTCAAAGCGCTTTATTACACCTTTTTTTTCTACAAAAACACGTACAATTTTAGAGAATTTTAAACTTTCTGTGGTCTTGTCCAAAGCACTTTAGACATAAGTTTTGATGCTGCGTTTGTGACTCTCATCTACATGCAAATGTACTTTTGGGTGAGAAAAAAGACATTTTCTTTTTTAAAACTCTCTCCAAAAACTAAGATGAAGACCTTGGTGACAAACGATAGCAGCTTAATTATTAGTTATTTTGTGCCCCTGGAATGCAACACTTGAGCCACTTGTACCTTTTTTTTCTACATCTGTTTCACTTTATCCTCATCCAGCCACCATTGAACTTTGATCATAAAATTAAATGGTTATTTCGTAAATGCTTACGAATTTTAAAAAAAATATGCAACATCTCTGGAGTGTGGAGAAGCAGGAGAATCGCTTCTCCAAGGATGTCCAAGGATCTATTTCTTCAAGTTTAAACTTAAACTCAAGACTCGTGAAGCACACCTAAGAAGGCACACTTCAACTTTAAAACAAACGACCAGCTCGTGCTGCTAATGATGGTCCTTGGCCATCCACGACATGGTAATCCTATTAAAGCTCACTACTACACCCTTTTCAGTTTGAATTAGAAAATAATTCTTGGATTAGAAGCAAAACATCTTGAGAAATAAAGAGCAAAATCTGGTTGAAGGTAAATCTAAAATATCTGAGCTAAGTGCCTTTGGTCAGGTCCCTGCTTACTTTAACAACGATGCAATCCACCCGCTTCTTATAAAACCGAGTCTCGACGCCTCTCTCCATAGCAGCTTCAGACCCATCTCTAAACTTCCGTTCATCTCCAAGATCTTGGAAAAGGTTGTGGCTAAACAACTCACAGCTGCTCTTGATGAATATAACATCTATGATAGCTTCCAGTCAGGTTTTCGTAGAGCTCATTCTACTGAAAGAGCTCTTCTTAGGGTCTCTAATGACCTTCTGACTCACAGTGATGCAGGGGACTGTTCTGTTCTGGTCCTGCTGGACCTGACTGCGGCGTTTGACATTGTTGACCATCACCTGCTACTGGAGAGGTTGAGAGACTGGGTAGGCCTATCAGGATCTGCTCTGGAGTGGTTCTCCTCTCATCTTTCTGAGCGCTCCTTTTCTGTGGCCGTCTCCAAGTTTAGGTCCTCCACCACCTCTCTTACCCATGGTGTCCCACAAGGTTCTGTGCTGGGGCCTCTGCTCTTCCTCCTCTATCTGCTTCCTCTTCAGCACATCCTGAGCTCCTTCAAAGGAATCTCCTACCATCTTTTTGCAGATGACATCCAACTGTACATCTCCTTTAAGCCCCATGAGATGTCTAAGCTGCAGCTGTTACACACCTGCTTAGACTCTATTAAAACCTGGATGGTGGGAGCTTTCTACATCTGAATGAAGATAAGACTGAGATCCTCATCTGTGCCCCAGACAAGCTGGTTCCCAAAGTCAGAGACTCTGTTGGTCAGCTTGCTTCTCACACCAAACCTTCCGTCAGGAATCTTGGTGTGACCTTTGACCCAGCTCTCACCCTGGATTCTCATGTCAGTTCTCTTGTTCGCTCTTCCTTCTTCCATCTCAGGAACATTGCTAAGCTGAGTCCCATTCTGTCCCACTCTGAACTTGAGACAGTTCCCCACACCTTCATCTCCTCACGCTTAGACTACTGTAACTCTCTTTTCACGTGTCTGAGCAGAACCTCCCTGAACCGTCTGCAGGTGGTTCAGAACGCCTGTGCTCGGCTTCTGACCAAGTCCTCCAAACACACCCACATCACCCCGCTTCTCCTCCAGCTTCACTGGCTGCCAGTCAACTTCAGGGTTCATTTCAAGATCCTGGTTCTGGTCTATAGGGCCTTACATGGACAAGCACCATCTTACCTTGGTGATCTTCTTAGTCCCTACACCCCCAGCAGGTCCCTGAGGCCCAGTGATCAAAGCCTACTGGTTGTGCAGCACCAGGCTAAAGATCAAAGGTGACAGATCATTTGCTGCTGTGGCCCCCAGACTCTGGACCTCTCTCCCCCTGAGCCTGAGATCAGTGGACTCAGTGGTCTCCTTTAAAAAGCAGCTGAAGACTCACTTGTTCAAGCTGGCTTTTGTATGACCTTCTTCACCTCTCTCTCTTTATTCTGCTCTCCCCACCTATTCCACCTTCCTCAGGATCCACTGATTTCCCTCTTTCCTATTCACTCTCTCCCTTTCTTAACAATTTTTTAAATCCCAATTGTCTATTATTTGCTCATTAAAAAAATATATTTTTAAACATTTTCTAAATTATTTTTTATATTTTTACATTTTTTGTTTTTGTGAAGCGCCTCGTGATTTTTACCTTGAGAGGCGCTATAGAAATTATATTTTCTTCTTCTTTTTTGATGACATGACCAGAAACATGCATGTTTCTGCACGGAGTAATTCAGAAGCAGGTGACTATCAACTATTGTAACCATCTAAAGACCTCAGCATAAAACACACGCATAAATAATGATTTAAAATTGTATATAGTTTGAATGGTGCTTTCTAGAATCCTAGAACCCCCATTGTGCTTTACACGGCAACAACGATTCACACACATCGCACACACGATGTTCAGTGATGATGAAGGTTGGGCATCCCTTGGGCTAACTGATATATGTAGTGCTGCCTTACACACTAGTTGCTGCAGGCTCCCTTGACCAACTCCAGCAGGTAAGTAGGGGTAAGTGCCTTGCCCAAGGACACAATGACAGTGACAGACTTAGTGGAATGAGAACCCACAAAATCCAGTAATGGGGCCGACATTTAACTCCACTGACACCATCGCCACTTATGATGAGCTTTTGTTTGTCCTCTGACAGAGCCAACTAGAAACTTGGTCTAATATTTGTTTTTCAGTTAGCAAAGTCGAAAAAACATTTTAGTCTCATGGGACCCAACCCAACGAGTGGTTATGAGGCTAATGCAAATGGACAAAGCAGACGACAGGTCCTAGGATTGTCAGTAGAATGGAAGGTACTACCGGCGTTGGTAGCAGAGCCCTGTACTAGTCTAATGACATCCACCAGATCCAGCATTAATCTTACGGATGCCGCTGTGTGTGGAAGCAGTGGTTTAAAAGCCATGAAACCTAAACAATGACAGCAGCTTGTGTATTAGCTTCAGCCACTGTGGTTTCCGGTCCCAGCAGAAGCGTCACAGCGAAGATACCCAAGGGGATGGGGTGAGTACCGTGACAGTGTTTGTGTTCAAAACCTAGTTTATTTTTAGATTTGCCATAACCGCTTTAACATCAATTGTTGCAAAAAGTGGGAGGGACAGAAACAGACTGGGATTGGGCAGAAATGGTTAGAAAATCATCAAGAGCAGTTTTAACAAATAATCCTGCACCTAAATGTTGTTTGTGGGATAATTTTAGATTTCTTTAGATTTTTTTTACGTAAAAATGTTCAAATACAAGGATCAAGGCTAAAAATGATACACGTTTACCACCCCCACCCCCCAAAAAAGTATATTTATTTATTTTTGTGCCTTTTTTGTGCTTAAAATACCTGCATAAATAGGGCCAGGATTTCTTGGATTAAAAGTCTTGAGTTCAAGTAAAACTTGAACTTCCACTCCAATCAAAGAAAAGGTTAGGGAGAATCTTCATATCTAAACAATTAATTTCTAGTTTTAAATGTTTAAACAGCTGAGCAAAAACCTTCTGAGCTCCAAACCACGGTGCTAATTCTATTCAAATGATCTAATGCCATAAACTGATGTTATAAACAAAGTTACACAAGGGTGAAACCTGTCATAAAAGCTGAAATATTATTCTGCCCTAATGATCTCTTGATGGCACTCGAGTCTGTGTATGCAAACATTACCAAGTCTCAGCCCAAACTGTAAACCGCACATACCAGAATGTTAATTTGCGATGTTTATGACAGAAACGATCTGGAGCCGCTGCAACTGCAATGAATATGTGACTGGCAAAAATATATTTTCTGCTAAATCACTCATAAATCCTTTAAAAGTCTGCATTGTGTTAACAGTCCTCTGACAGAAGAAGCCACAACACGAGAAAATCACCCTGAGAACTCGTCTATCCAGCGTCAACAGCTCTGCTGCGGAGTGTACAAATGATGTCACGAGTGCCTTATTTCTAGCTATAGGATTAACTTATTCATGAGTTGTTCATATTGGGAACCATCTGCCAAAAAGAAACATGTGAATCTGGTTTCAGTGTCGATTTTTATGGTTGATGCCTACAGACTGAATCTCACAAGTTGTGACCAAAGATGGAAAAGATACAGAAGTGCTTCAGATGTTTTACAGCCAGCTTTACTAGCGAAAAAAAAAAAAAAAGACCCAAACTCCTCACTTCATACACAGCAGTGCTGTTCGGGATCTGCTGGCTAACCCGTGGGCCTCTCGATGCAGTGTGGAAAACACATAAAGCATGACCACGGACAGCGTGTGGGGCGCTGCACTTTACATGAAATAACATTTGGATGACATGTGAATTCCCCCCTTTAAATGAACAAGTCATGTTGGATGTACGTTTACAGAGAGGTCTGGACGACAGGCAGGACTGCAGCAACCTCGGAGCTCAGGTTTTCAGTGAATTTAACCTAGTCTGATGTAAAATGATCATTATTGGTTGTTGTGTCATGTTGGTGCAATGACTCATGCAGAAGCCTCACAGGCTGTGCAGAAGTATGTAAGTAAGTAGTAAGTCAATTTCATTTCTATAGCACTTATCACAGACATAGAATCACAAAGTGCTTCACATAGATCAAAACAAAACAAAGTCATAACATCATAAATAGATCAACATCATAAAATCATAATGATCTCAAAACAGAATCTGATTAATGTCAGAAAAAAGAAAGTAGTAAAATTTCATAAACAGATGAAAGATTAAAAATTTGAGTTAAAAATAAGAAAATAAAAGATTTAGGTAAAAGCAGCTTTAAATAAAAGGGTCTTCAGCTGTATTTTTAAAAGTGTCCAGACTCAGGCCTAGTCCACACGTAGCCGGGGTTTTTTGAAAACGAATATCCGCCCCTCCAAAAACTTGCATCCACACCACCGCATTTTAAAAACAAACTCTGTCCACACGTACCCGGATAAATACGTTGTTAAGGACATGCCAGACCTGTAGGCGGCAGTACTTCCCCCGTTCTTAACCTCGTCCTTCGTCTGTGATCTTCCGCAAGGAGCAGTAATTCCGCTTGCAAAAACAAACAAGCAGAAAGCGCTTGGACAATTGATGGATCGGGTAGTGACAGAGCGCAGCTCTGAGGGCTTCCATGATGCCGGCTAGTGTAAACACAGGTCGCACACGTGATGTCAGCATTTTTTGTCACGGAAAGTGACGTTGCTGACCTTAAAACTCCGGTTTTGTCCGTCCACACGCAGACACCCAAAACGGAGAAAACGCAGATCTTTACTTTGGCCGGAGTTTTTAAAAAGATCAATTTTCGTGTGAAAAAACTCCGTTTTCGTGTGGATGACAGGCCAAAAGGTAGAAAAATATCTACGTTTTGGCAGATCCCCGGCTACGTGTGGACAGGGCCTCAATGCTGCGTAAGGATAAAGGAAGATCATTCCAGAGTCTGGGTGCAACAGTCTGGAAGGAGTGATCACCTGTGTGTGTACGGGTGTGTGTTTCAGCAATGAATGGCTCTATCCAGGGTCTACACCACCTTTAGCTAAACAATAAACTTCCCCCACAGCACTACACAGAAGTGCAACATATGTTTAATTAGTTTATTTTTGAAAGAATGTTGTATAATTCGATTTTTATACTTCATTTCCTTTTTTTGTTTGAAATGGCATGGGACAAAAACACAATTAAATGGCTCTTAAGGTTTTTTCTTTGTAATGAGAATAAATGTGGTGCTAAAAACAAATTGAATAATGAATGCTTGAATTTGATCATAATTAATTAGTTATTAGCTATGCTTTTCTTGTTCTCTATTGTGGTATGTCTTATGGCGTAGTTCCTGCAACAATTTGTTTGTGTTGACGTGTTTTCTACTTTCTATTTGACTGTTTCAGAGGTCTGCAACCACCTCTCCTACTTTGTACGGAACCACAAAATCAACTTAACCCTTAAAGAAAAATGGGTTCCTTTCAGTTGTTAAATATTAACAATAAATGAATAAAGAAATAGATTAGTACATTTCATAGTTTTATAAAAGAGCACGGGGACCTGACACCCATAAAGTGGTGATGCACCATCTTGCTGGAAAAACTCAGGGAACGTGCCAGCTTCAGTGCATACAGAGGTAAACACATCATCATGTAGAAATTTCAAATATCCAGTGGCCTTGAGGTTTCCATTGATGAAGAATGGCCCCACTATTATTGTACCCCATATACCACACCATACCATCACTTTTTTGTACCAACAGTCTTGGAGGGATCTATCCAATGAGGGTTAGTGTCAGACCAATAGGGGTGGGTTTGTTTGTTAACTCCACCATTCACACAAAAGTTTGCCTCATCACTGAACAAAATCTTCTGCGTGAACTGAGGGTCCTGTTTAATTTTTGTTTTGCCCATTCTGCAAATATTGTGTGCCGATCTGGGTCATCCTCATTGAGATGCTGCAGTAGCTGGAGTTTGTAAGGGTGCCATTTGTGAGTAGCTAATATCCGCCGAAGGGATGTTCGACTAATGCCACTCTCCAGTGACATGCAGCGAGTCCTACGCTGTGGGCTCTTGCTGAATTAAGCTAGGACAGCCACGGATGTTTCTTCATTAGTGACAGTTTTCATGCGTCCACATTTTGGCAAATCCACCAGATATCAACATAATTTTGATCCACTCCTCACGTGTTAACCTCTTCGACATGTCAATGGCTGTGAACAAAGAGAAACTTGTAAATAACTCATGAATGAATAAAGTTACATTCAAACCAAGCTCAGCATTGTTTTTCTTGTGAAATTACCAATGAGTTTGATGTGTCACATGACCCCCTTCCTATTGAAAAAAACAAAAGTTGAATCCAAAATGGCCGACTTCGAAATGGCCACCATGGTCACCACCCATCTTGAAAAGTTTACCCCCTCACATATATATATATGTCAGACTAGGTCCCCACCTGTCCAGCACCATCACACTCAGCACCGGCTCTCCACAAGGATGTGTTCCGAGTCCCCTTCTGTTTACACTCTACACATCCCTGACCCATCTCTCAAACACCCTCATAAAGTTTCCGAATGTCACCACCGTGGTTTGACTCATCTCAAGGGGGGATGAGTCGGACTACAGAGATGAGGTTAACAGACTGACTGTGTGGTGTTCAGTAAACAACTTCCAACTGACCACCACACTAAACTAAATAACTTATTCTGGACTTCAGGAAGGGCAGAGTGGAGAGGGTACACTCCATGAGGTTTCTGGCTGTGCAGATCTCTGATGACCTCTCCTGGACAGCAAATACCACGGCGGAGGTAAAAAAAAAGACTTGCCGACAGTGCTCAAGAGGAATGGCCTGGAGGAGAGGCTGCTGGTGACATTCTACAGAGTCACAATAGAGAGCATCTGTCACGTTGAGAGTAGGAGGTTTGGACCCCAAATGCAGAAATCCAGACAACGCAGGCATGAGCGGTTGAATAATTGAAAAATCCTTTTATTAGGATGGTGAGTAATTTCCAAGGGCAGGAAGCCAAACCAAAAATTTAGGATAACTGAATTACGAAAACAAAAGCTCATTTATGAGCAAGGACCAGGAGACACTAGAGGAGGGCAGAACAATGCTGACAAAGACAATGGATCAACAAACACTGAGGGACAAGACAGGGTTTTTAACACAGAGGGAAGCAATCAGGGGAACAGGTGACAGGTGTGAGGAGTGAGGTCTGGAGGGAAGACAGGTGCCATTAATAAACTAAATGGGGAAATAACTTAAGCAGAGGGGAAGATAAACCATAATCTATAAAACACTAAATAACTAAACCTAAAGACAAAGGGCAAAGACAAAAAACGACTAGATGGGTGAGGAGGACTAATACAAACCAATAAGAACTACATGGGAGTGTAATGATTTAAATTACATGTTATTTAATAAGCCTAAAGGCGTAGGATTCCATTGTAAATATTAAATCAACCTTATGGATCTGTGAGGTTATTTTAAACCAGAAAATTGGAACTTTTTAATGCAGGGATTATATAACAGCCATTCCGTTACAGGAGTGACTAGGAGGAAACATGAGGGAAGCCTAGAGGGAGTTGGAGAACACAAGGAGACACACAGAGCACAAGGGGACACATGAGGGGAACGCAGAGGACGAACAGGAGGGGGCTGGGGACCAAGGGGACACAGAACATGACAGCATCTTAATGTACAGCATCACAACATGGTGTGCAGAGTGCTCAGCTGCAGACAGGGTCATCAGCACAGCCCAGAAGATCACTGGCTGCTCTCTGCCCAGCCTGTAGGACACTGCCAACTCCTGTTACCTCAGTAGAGCAGGCAATATCAAGAACTCTTCTCATCCCCGTAACCATCTGTTTGACCTGCTACTGTCAGGTCGACGGTACAGGTCACATAAAACCAGGACAAATAAATTCAGGGATAGCTTCTTTCCCATAGCTATCACTGTAGTAAACAACCACAAAACCAGATGAACCTGTAAACCTGAAACGCACATGTACTTATCAATAATGATCATGTGCCATAACATTTATATGTGCTTTTTAAATTCACTCGATATGCAAATATTCTGCTTACAATAGTGACCTGCGCTGAACCTACTTAATGCTGCTGCTCTGTGTCTATATTTGTACATTTTACTGTTGATTTTATATTTATATCATAGTATTTTTTTTGTATACTTTTACATTTTGCACCAAAGGTAGTGGCACTCCAATTTCGTTGTACCCTGTACAACACAGGTGTCAAACTCCGGTCCTTGAGGGCCACTACCCCACGTGTTTTAGTGTTTTCCCTGTTTCAACACACCTGATATCAATCAGCAGGGGATTAGCAGGCTTCTGGAGAGATTGATGAACTGCTGCACAGGTGAATCAACTGTGTTGGAACAGAGAAACAACAAAAAGATGAAGGATACGGACGCTCGAGGACTGGGGTTTGACAACCCTGCTGAAAAAATGACAATAAAGGCAATTCTATTTTATTTCTGTCTTCACTGTTTATTTTTTTATACTGATTTAGGTGCTATTATTGTGGAAACCTGCATTCTACTTGATGTCCAGGCTAATTTGTTGGAGCACATTTTAGTCACCATATCTTATTATAGAATACACTAACAGCAACTATTAAAGGATGGAAAACACCAGGATGTGTAGATAAAATCAAACACCAATGTTATGACTGCCTAAAATAAAATGAAAACTTTTATTTCTCTTTCTTAGTGTGAACACTTTTAAGTGTAACATTGAATTAATATTATTTTTGTGTCATAACATCTGGCACTTGGTTCCATCTAGAAGTGAAAAACACTTGGTAATGGTTATTTTTTAAAGGGATGCTATGCCACTTTTCCGTATTTTTAAATCATTTTCTTGAGCTGGTGTGTGCAAAAAGGACCCTTTACAGGGGTAATGAAAGGCCACCCAGCCCCTATCGCCCCCTGTGGCCAGAATGTTCCACTCACAACTTAAGAGTTTCTGGTTTGGTCTGTTCCGGTTTAGAGAACACTGAGTGGACATACCTGGCGCAGCAGTTTGCTTCCAGCACATTTCCTACACATGTTAGATCAAGAACACAGATTATTTGTTTAATTTAGGCTGGGGAGACATTAAGGTGCTAAAAAGACTAATGTGTCACGTGTGGCGCAGGAGGAGGTTAGGACCCAAGAGGCAGAACACCTGAACGACTTGAGGCAGAAGAGGATTAAGAAAATAAAGTCCTTTTATTAAAGGAGGCTGGGCAAAAATCCAAAGGCAAAAACGCTGACAAAAGGCAAAACAGAAGCTCACTCATGAGCAAGAACAGGAGAACACTCGAGACGGACAAAACAACGCTGACAAAGGCAATGGACCGACAAACACTGGGAGACACAGACAGGTTATATACACAGGGCTGGGTGATAGGAGACGAGGAGCAGGTGCGTGGGGAATTGGGCACAGGTGAAACTAATGAACTGAGGGAAGAAGCAGAAACAAGCAGGGGAGAAAGCCAAATCTAAATCCTAAACCAAAGCTACTAAAATAACCTGAACTTTAAACACTGTAGAACAAAGACTAACGATAAATAAACTAATGATAAGTGAAGTGACTAAAGGGAAACATGAAGAAGCTGGGGACCAAAAGGGGGGCACAGAAGATTAGGGGACACATGAGGGGAACCAGGAGGGGGCTGGGGACCACTGGGACACAGAATCTGAGGGGGTACCTGGAGGGAGAACAGGAGGGAGCTGGGGACCAAAACACAGGAGAGTCCGGGAGGAAGCTGGCGATGAGGGACCAAGGGAGGTCAGGACCTGGAGAGTCCGGGGGCCGCCGAGGAGGGACCAAGGGAGACTGGGACCTGAAGAGTCAGGGGGGCCTGCGACAAGGGATCAAGAGAGTCTGGGGGGCCTGGAGAGTCTGGGGGGCCGGCAACGGGGAACCAGGGACCAGGAGAGTATGGGAGGCCGGCGATGGGGGACCAGGGACCAGGAGAGTCTGGGAGGCTGGCGACGGGGAACCAGGATGCACCTGGGACAGAGGCTGTGGATCTGTGGAACCTTGGAGGACCGGGAACTGAGGTGATGGAGCCGGGGACCCTTGGGAGACCGGAGACTTAGGCGGGGGATCCGGAGTCTGGGGAGCTGGCGTCTGGGGCATAGGAGGCGACGGGCGAGGACCGGGATGGCAGTGAATGCTGCCGAAGATGGACTTGTAGGTGGAGACACCAAAGATTCTATAGGCAGAGGGGAAGCCAAGGACTCTGGAGGCAGAGGGGACGTGGAGGCTGAGGGGACGAGGAGGCTGAGAGGACATAGACATTGAAGGCTGAGGGGAAGTGGAGGCTGAGGGAACGTGGAGGCTGAGGGAACGTGGAGGCTGAGGGGACAAAGACTCTGGAGGGGACAAAGACTCTGGAGGGGGCAACTTGAGTGGAGACGACGGACGTGGCGCTGACTTGACTGGAGATGCCGGACGTGGCACTGACTTGACTGGAGACGCCGGACATGGCACTGACTTGACTGGAGACGCCGGACGTGGCACTGACTTGACTGGATGTGGAGCCTCTTGGACAGGCAGAGTCTCCTGGACAGGCTGGACCGGGGCCTCTTGGACAGGCTGGTCTGGAGCCTCTTGGACAGACTGAGGTGGGACCACTGCTTGACCTGGATGCGGTGCGACCTCTAGGACCACCGCTGGACCTGGCATGGTGCTGGGGGGTTCTGGGGAAGGTTTCCATCCCTCATAGCAGGCCAGACCCTCTGCAGCATCATCCTCAAGTGCCGACCCATAAACACTCCAGACATAAAGGTAATGCTTACCAAGGGCTGGAACCGCTGTCAACTCCGGATGGGTGGAAAAGAGGGCATCCAACCCCTCAGCCGCCCGCAGTCGTTGGTGGGGGCATAATGGTCCGGTAAAGATTACCCCGAGAGTCGTCCATCTTCTGTATTATCCACCTAACTGCCTCCCATGGACGTAATTTTGGGGGGGACAGGGGGGACATGTCCCCCCCACTTTTTCCAAAGTCAAGGTTTGACCCCTGCACTTTTTACCATCCAAAAACAGTATTACGCTATATTAAATTGACACTAGTTGAGCTCTAGGACCAAGCAGAAAACAACCGTTTGTGTTGAAGCCTGTTTCCCATTAGAGCATACTGTAAAGATTCACCCCCCCCCCCCCCCCACTCCGTGTCCCCCCCCACTTCTAAAGTGAAAATTACGTCCATGCTGCCTCTTCAGTTAGGGCTGGCAACACCTGGGCTGATGGCGCAGCTGTGCCCTCAGGAGGCTGCTGGCGACGATGGCGACGTCATCGTCGAGAGAAGGTGGAGATGACGCTTTCGGGACCAGGTGAAGGTGTTGGTGAACCTAGAGGTTCTGCTGGGTCCTGGTGTGGTCGGTCCATTCTGTCACATGTGGCGCAGGAGGAGGTTAGGGCCCAAGAGACAGAACACTAGAACAACTCGAGGCAGAAGAGGTTTAAGAAAATAAAGTCCTTTTATTAAAGGAGGCTGGGCAAAAATCCAAAGGCAAAAACGCTGACAAAAGGCAAAACAGAAGCTCACTCATGAGCAAGAACAGGAGAACACTCGAGACGGACAAAACAACGCTGACAAAGGCAATGGGCCGACAAACACTGGGAGACACAGACAGGGTTATATACACAGGGCTGGGTGATAAGAGATGAGGAGCAGGTGCGTGGGGAATTGGGCACAGGTGAAATTAATGAACTGAAGGAAGAAGCAGAAACAATCAGGGGAGAAAGCCAAATCTAAATCCTAAACCAAAGCTACTAAAAATAACCTGAACTTTAAACACTGTAGAACAAAGACTAAAGATAAATAAACTAATGATAAGTGAAGTGACTAAAGGGAAACCTGAAGAAGCTGGGGACCAAATAGGGGGCACAGAAGATTAGGGGACACATGAGGGGAACTAGGAGGGGGCTGGGGACCATGAGGACACAGAACATTAGAGAACACATGAGGGAACCTGGAGGGGGCTGGGGGCCACAGGGACACAGAACATGACACTAATGCACAGCAAGGAGATACATTTTGCTTTCGGTTCTAGAAACGGACACTAGAGGGTGCTAAAAGCAAGCCAAAATGGCCTAGTCTCCTTTTATTGCACAGTCAGGTTAATGCATAAAAAATCTTATTTCTATAGTGTCTTCTGTTTTTGAATTGTGTCCCTGTATTCATATTTTATAATATATATTTAACAACTTTGCTGCATGATGCCTACAGGACAATACCAGTTACGGTGGCCTCAAGTGGCCAATTCTGCTCCGAACATGGACAATTGCAAATTTTACATACCTGAAGAAGTTTTCCCAGAGTTTGTTCTCCCAAAATAGATTATTAACCAATTAAACATTTCTTATGAACTTATTAGGCATTTATGTACATATTACCTGTAAAATTAGAGATTTAGGTCATTTGGAAAATGCTTGAAACTGCTAATTACTGAGAATATTGTTTTATATTGAAATAATTAAATAAAATCACTGATTGGATTTCATCCCTGACTGACAGGGGTTTCTTTGAATTCTCGTTGAGTGTTTTTTTATTTTATTTTAGGGAGTGGCTGGAGTTCGGGTTACGGTTGACTCAACCCATCTGAAATCTGCTGGCAGAACAGATAGCACCGCAAGAATTATGAAGCTAGTTTTCATCTATCCCTGTCTAAAAGGTGGAAGCAATTGTTTCAAGGATTGCGACAATTATTGAGCCGTAAATCTGTCACCGCTTTAAGGCGCACGGCCCAAACGCTTGACAAATAGGAATATGGTGACTGCAAATTATTCAAAGGGGCTTTTATGAACCGTTACAAATAATAGCGGCGCATTAACTATTATCATGAAAAATATATGTTAGAAATTAGAATGTACAGCTTGTAAACAGGCTTCAGCGATTGCTGCACTTTTCCTCCATTAACAGCGACTGTGCTCCTGACTCCTACCGCCCCGTCCTCCTCGTAGCTGTGTTTGTCGAGGCAGCATCACTAAATGCGCACATAAATTACGCTCAGAGATACACATGTGCATGAAAACCCAGTGCATACCACTGATGCACATGCACACTTTTCTTTCCCTTTGTGATGCCTCCAGCGGGTCACAAAGCAAAACAGGCGATCGACACCCTCTGGTTTCAACTTCTGTGACCCCTCCAGCAGCCTGTGAAGTAGGCACAGAGCAGCCGAGCAGGGCCTTTGGAAATATCTGCGGTCAGCTGCGCGGGGCGGAGGGAGTGAAGGAAAGAAACTTGCTTTTAATAAACAAGATAATGGGTGCCATACGCCCCTTCTCACACCATCGCTGCTTGCAATCTCTCCCTCCTTTCTCCTTTCGCTTCTTGCTTGTTGCCTCACTCCTCCACCTTACATTTTCTATAAATATTGCATTCACCGTTCAAGAATGGGGTGAAAGACTGACAGGCTGTGAGAGGAAGAAAACAAAAGGGGAGGAAAGGGGAGGTGGTGGTAAGGGGGGTGATCTTCAAACCAACAATTAACTGGCGTCAGGATGTTTATGGGCAGAGTTGGTGTAAGCGACCGGTCCTCGGATATTTCAGCTGTGGCCTTTAATGCGGAAATTATTCCAAAGAAACAAAAAAAAAAAGCTGTTTATAATTTGTTCTCGATGGACTTTGACTCAGGAGGGAACCTAATTCAGTGAAGAAGTCACTCCTGCAGTTCGCGAGGTGATGTGACAGCAGATTTCTCATCTGTTATGCGTTAACCGGAGTACAAACAAACACCTCAGAGTATTTTCCCAATCTGCCTCTAAAGTGATTCCAATAAGTTTGACACTAGTAAAATAGAGAGGTAAAAATGGGCTGAAGGGACTAAGATATATGGCATGTAAGGACTCCACAATGGGGTTTTAACTAGAAACATGCACTGACATGAGCGCAGCAGGCTTAGAGGCTGTGTGTATATTTTAGGGAGCCCATTTCTGTGCAAAAGAAATGACACCCATTTTGACAACAAGCTCTGTTGGTTTATTTTATTTATTTATTTTAATTTTTTTACCTGAGAGGAGAAGGAATTCACACTTACAGAAATAAGGCGTTCGCATGTGTGGTTGTGTGCAGGCAAACATATGCTAACACAGTATGGAGGAAACGAGGTGCAGCTAAATGTCTAGCATTTTGAATGTGTTTTGAGTGTTTCTGCGAAAAATAATGAGTGATTAATTCTATTTGTAGGAAACTTACAGAATAGCCTCTGCTTAGTAAAATACCATTTACACGCCACAGGATTGAGGAGCTAATGGCTAGTTTCAGCTAAGCCAAAGCTAAAGTCAATTGGTGCTCGAATTTCCTAAATTTCAGTGTAATTAATACCTTAAACTAGGGATGAGCGAGTACACCACTATCTGTATCTGTATCTGTTCAACCAACTAAATTATCTGTATCTGTATCTGTACTCGGAATGGGCGTGACATAACCCGGAAGTGGGCGTGGTTTAACTGGAAGTGGACGTGGTTTACATCAATGTATTATTTTAAGTCTGAAATTGATATGGATTGATCAGAAGTTGCTATGTGTGTGGTTTATTTGAAAACTATTTACAGAGCAGCCTCAGAATTGAGATTAAATATTTTTGATCACAATAGTAAAGAAACTATTACAGAACAAGTATTTCAATAAAATCAGAACATTAATATTTGAGTGCATGGATTAATACATCTGAACTCATGCAGTAGGAACTAGGAAATATGAAATGCTAGAACCAGACACAACTTTATATATATATTTTTTATTTTAATTTGATTAAACTGATTTTTTTCTTAACGTTCTTGGCATTTTCCCACACAAAGTTAAACAAAGAAATGTTGATTAATGTGTGTGTGTGTGTGTGTGTGTGTGTGAGAGAGAGAGAGAGAGAGAGAGAGAGAGAGAGAGAGAGAGAGAGAGAGAGAGAGAGAGAGAGAGAGAGAGAGAGAGAGAGAGAGTTAAAAAAAAATTAAAAAAACCGACCGGAGCGGAGGTAGTGACAACAGCACGTCAGCTCTGTCTTGTCAAATGCACCATGTCAGTTACGAAAAAAGTAACTTTAAATATTCAACCGAAAAAGAGGCGAGCTGAAGAAAACCTAGGGAAAACTGAAGAAACGTGAGAAACAGTGAAGCCATCAAAGCGCGATCCGTTACTGTCTGTGTGTGTGCGTGGATGAGCCGGCCGGACTGCGCTCCCGGCCGGCTAGAGAGTTTTGTAAATAGGGAGGGGCGGGCGCTCTATGTGACTGGCCAATCACAGAGCGTGAAGACAGTCAGTTACCCAATGAAGATTTTCCTTCAGCACGATTACAGATATTGACTCGTTTTACTCGTTTCATGCTCGTATTCGTCAAAAATGTGTTATCCGTACCGGATACTCGTCTGAAACGAGTATCCGGCTCATCCCTACCTTAAACATGGACACCTTCATTAGTGTCACGTTACAAAACTGTTATGGCGGATATGTCCTGGCACATTCAGTTCACAAGAAATATGATTTTATGTGTCTAATCTCAAGTACCAAATCGTGCTGAAATCATCGGTTCAAGAAGTTTTTATTGATGAGTAAAGGAGCATTTTTGCACATTCTGCTCTTCTACTGTGTTACACCCATCTGCAAAATGAAAATATTTTAAAACAAAAATGAGAGCAGTTAATTTGCAGTTTGATTTTTACTCGAGGCAATAGCGCACAAGCTGCATTCGTTTTGGGGAAGTTGGAGCCAAAATAAATCCAACACCCCAAAGCTTTGTGACAGGTATTCTGCCAAAAAACGATAAGCTACCATGAGAGCACATTCGGTCTGTTTGTGTTGCCAACGCCAGCTCCTCAGTAAGGAAAGTAGCTATAGGCTGTCCTAAATGTCACTAGAAGTCACTAAATTCTAAATCTTTTTATTTATGGTGCTCTTGGGATCCTATAACCCAACTAAAAACATGAACATGTCACAGAGAGACACAAAAATGATGGACAAGATGTGCACGACTCGTTGTGCAGTCAGAGGGTCAACAGCACATGTGGGACAGGCCCACAGCGTTAAAGCCACAGTGTGTAATAAGTTCACTTGTTTACTATCAAATTCTGTACATCACATTTACAAACGTGACCTTTTTCACTAATAATTCTCACCAAAGCCTATTCTAAATATTCCTACTGGCTTGAAACTTTCCTTTATATACATAAACTGTGGACGACGCTCTAGTCATGCGCCATCTTGAAATACCGTAGCTGTTTAGGCACATACTTCTAAACGTGTGGGCGTGGGGAAATTCTGCTCCTTCCCCATGGGTTGCTTGCTCTCTTTAACTACATGTGATCACTGGATTGAAAGCTGAAAGTCATTTCTAACTGTGGCGGTGCTTGCATGGACGCGGGGACAGGGAGGCGAATGACGCGACAGACGTGGTCAGCGCGACAGATGCGTTAGGCGCGGCAGAACCATTATATGTGGCAGAATCGGCAGCACTGGAGCAAGAAGACACAGCTGCTGCAAATGACTGATCAGACCCGTTCTACATATATTGACAGGACACGGACAGAGGGCTCTTTAATCCCTGAGAGAGACGCTGACTGTAGGAAGCAGCAGAAACAGGAAATAAAGCTTGTAGATGGTCAAAAGCTGGTGTGCGGTCTCTTCACATTGCCTTTTTGATGCATGTAGGCATCTGTAGCTGCAGTACCTACTCTGAACTACATGGTGCTAGAGAGTCAAAGTTTTACACACTAGGACTTTAAAGCATCAGAAAAAGTCACAATATTTGTTGCTAGTTGCTAATTTTGGATGCAACAAAGTTGCTAAGATGGTAACAGTGCCTGTTTGAACTGTCCACTCACAAAGACACTGCTCCACCTGAGCTATAGAGACAAGGTTGCCATTAGGGTTTGCTATCAGATGTGTGTGATTGGCTTCACTACATACATTTGGAGTTGAACAAGTTCCCATAAAGACTTTTTTACTTAATTTTCAACACACTGTTAGGTGGAAGTGAAAAAAACTATTAAATGGAATATTTGTTATTTTCTCCTTGCCGATAATAAAGATTCAAAGAGTTTTCTTCACTGCAGTGCAGAGCTAATGATTTAATAACTTTAATGCATTTTTAAAACACTGTCTTAAAGTTTTAAAAGGTTAAATAATACAAGTATTGGATCAACACTTAATTTTTCACCAAACATCTGTTTAACCATTTAATGCCAATGCAACGGCAAGCAGTGAAACTTAGGGGATGGGAGTTGCTTTAGGACAGCAGCTGCACCTTTTCTCCAAACTGAGTCCATTCAGGAAGCTATCAACAATATGGTAAGACTTTTTTTTCTAACATTTACACAGCAAAAATTATAATTGATATCTCCAAAATACTTCCTGTCAAAAGAGTTATTTATCTAATGTGATCAGTTATTTCCTTTTAGATCAGTTTAGACAAGCACAGTATTTGATGAGTATCCAGGGGCAGAGAAAGATAATGGTGTTCAAGAAGCAGCTGATGTAGTTCACTTAGTGTCTTGTTTGTTCATTCGTTTGTGTTTTCCTTTCCCCAATTAACAAATCACACTACAGTTGTTGGGAATATCATTCAAACAAACTCAAGCTGTCACATTTTAACCTCTCGGTGCTAATCTTGAACAATTTGCCCTCCGTCTGTTTGACAAATAAGCTAAATCAGAGCTGTTCAGAACTTGACGGCCAACTATTTATATTTAAAACTGCGAGTAGATCAAATGAGATGTCTTTTAAAGAGCTGCCATCCAGCAAAATAAAGTAGAGAAAGTCAAGAAAGCAGCACACTAAAACGAGTGGTTTCTTTTTTAATGTTCATTGCGCCGCCACCTCACTAGGCAACACAAGCCCTAATAATGCCCAGACTTTTCTACTTAAGAGAGATCCGTCTACCTTTTTAAGGCTTTGTAATTCAAATTCATAGTGCTGTCTGGGGTGTTAAGGGGGAAAAACACAGAGGATCAGTGTTTTGGATCATTTCAGTGTCAGAGCCCATGATTCTTTATGAACACGTAATTTACATCCTAGGCAACAAAGTGGTTTTCACCACAGAGTCATAGCTGTAAAACCGCTGCTAACTGGTTGATGTGGATCCCAGCGTCTTGTGAAATATCACATGACTCCATCCTGGCCATCGCCCTGCTGCACTGGGATGATTTTTTTTTTTATTAGCTTGTCCTTTCTTTCCTGTTTTCCTCCCCCGTTTGTACCCCTTTCCCTAATTTTCATTGTCTTTCTCTTCCTTTTCTTGCTCTCATCTGCTGGTGCTGTTAAGCCCTCTGAGACCGCTGCTGTGGTGTTGCGCCAAGTGTTTTTGGCTTGACAGTGCTTACATGCAAAATGCAAATTATGGAGAAACCCACGATCTAATTTACGGCTAAAAACTGCATTTTATAGTCATATCTCTTCTGCCACTCTAGCTGGTTTGAGATAGCAACTCTCTGGCAAGAATGCTTAATTCTACTCAGTTGACATTTGGAGATAAAATGATTATAACCCATTTTATTTTTTGCCTTTACTGTGACTTTTTCCTCACTTTTAATAGCAGGATGAGCTCATACCTTCCCAGGTATATCACCTTCCACTTCAACACTGATGCATTGTTTTCAGACAGCGTGGGGGCAGGGGATTCCCCCTTTCGCTCCTATTTATGCGGTATTAGTGCAGCCCTTTGGCCAGACACTTGGCCGGCCCTCTCCCGTCTGGCACGGCGTGAAGCGAGGCTTGCCAGAACATGCTGGAGAGCCAGGCTTTAGCTGCTCCGCTCGCAGGAATGTGTCAGTCATCCTTGCCAGTCCATCGCTGCTGATGATTCAAAATGACAGTATAATGAAAGTGGCGAGGTAGAGCGAGCGTGGTCCTGTGTGATGTGCTACTCTCACCCACTTTGCTATCAGTTGAGTGGACTTGGGAAGGAAAGGGGGTGAACAGTGCCAAGAAAAATGTGCATTAAAGAAGGTTAGAAAGCGGGGATAAGCTGGGGGCGGCTGAGCCAAATTGTGGGTTTCGGTGAACATTTGGTCTGACGGCCGTTGCTCTGGTTCGTTATTACAAGAAGTCTTCTTTTCTCAAGATGATTGGAAAATAAAATTAGCTTCTCACGAATGTATCAAGAAAAACAAAGAATCTGGATGAAAGCAGAAAGTTTCCTTTTTTTTTCACCACCAACTAATAGATTTTCAGTCCATGAAATATTTATCAAGATGGATTGTTTAACACAGGGCTGGGTGCAGGGAGGGATTTGCATATTCAAGCCTCTTTCAACTCACCCATTATTTCATCTCTCAAATTCCACCTTGTGGCTTCTGTCAACTGGAGAATGCCTCTGATGAAGGTGTCCTAGCGCGTCTGGTTCTGGCTCCGTTGGCAGACAGATGTTGGCATTTGAATCAGAACCCTTATGGGACCGGCATGCTCCTCTGGGGTGAAGGGGGGAACAAATTATATTGACAAACATGCATGAGATTCATCCTCTGTCAGACAACCTTTTCAGCAGAGGAAACTTTGACTAAGTCTGGCAGGACATGAATATTCTTTTTATTTTTTTTTTCCAAAGACGACACACTCTGGTGATGGTTCGGTTTGACTGACAGATTGGTTCCAAATATAAAAACAGACCGTTTTCTGTTTGTTTGAAAAATGCAACCAATGCATCCGTCTTTTTTTTTTTATTTATTTTTGTTGAAACCAGGTTAGAAAAGAACAACTGCAGCCCTTTAGCCCAGAATCCCATTTCAGCATCCCAGTGAGGGTGTTGAGTATAATCTGCAGCTAAGTACGCTGATACTCCTCGCTTTCCCCTGATGCCTCCCAGGGGATGTCCTGGCTTGGCCGTCAGCTCAGGATTAATTAAAACTTCCTGTATCCCTGCAGACGTATTAGTGAGCTCAGCGCCAGTCAAACACCGGTTAGTGGTTAGTGCAACAGAGGCTAATACCTCGCGCTTGCACACGCGCTATAATTAATAACTACCTCTCCTCTTGCTCAAGCATCAAAAGTTACTATTTACTGCTTGTGACCTAAAGACTCTTTAAGACGCATTAATGAGGACAGGCTCGTGTTTTCCAGTTAAATAATACTCTTGATGTAAAGTTTGAGAGCCTACAGAGAAAAGGATTTGCAACCTTGATGCTAGAATCAGATTGAATGAATGATTTTTGTTTGATCCTACAAAAATGTCAACACTTTTTCCCAGAGCTGATGGTTAAAATATTAATTTTGCTCACTTGTGTGGCCAACTCAGAAAAATGACCTTAGCATGTTTGAAGCATTCTTGTTTCATAATTATAAATGAAAACTAATTATATTTACCTTTTATGTCGTCTGACAGAATAACCCGAGGACAGTCAAGGCCCAAATATGCTCTGATCACCTGAAAGTCACAGAAGTTCATGAATGTTATTTAGAAAAAAAATGTTGCTACAAGCAGTTTTGAGAAGAATACTTTGTAAATTATTTTAGTTACAGAGTACTGAATGCCTGCTTTAAAATGTATTTGCTTTTTCCTGGTACTGTATACCGGTATTTGGAATACTTCCCCTTAAAAACAGCATTTAAGTCTATTAAATGTCACAATATGCGTTGGTAGCTACTCCCACAGGAAAACAGAGGGCATATTAATGCTACTGACTGGAAAAAATAAATACAATTTCATTATTTTTTGTTACTTTATTTATCAAAGTGTCAATAGATCAAATGTACGTTTCTGTTATAAAGTGAAAATTCTCTTAATGAAATGCTAACGAACACACAGCGTGTTTATTTAGAGAAACGTTGTATGTCCTTATTTTTTTACGTTTTATGTAGTTCTTTCATGATGTAATGGTGGACTGCCCCGTTGACTGACATCTGCGGACCAACCACTGCACTCTATCAGCCAGGTGGGCGGGATGCTACTGATACAAAGATGGCCACAGCTCATTTGAAATGGTTTCATCAACTCTGGACTATTTTTACATTTATTTTTTTAAACTCAAGAGCAGATAAAGGTAACTAGGTTTATTTGACGCAGTATGGCGGACTGCCTTGTTAACTGACATCTGTAGCGGTGAGTCCGTCATGTTTGTTATCCAATAGCACGTGGAGAGAGTTTGAAAGACAACGGAAGATCCCGCCCCACGACAATGGACCAGGGCCAGACTGTATTCTTTACAATGCAGAGACACACATTGCTCGAAATGTGTTTGTTCATCTTTCGGGTGGAAAGTGGAAAACACGAGTATTCCAATGGTAACACAAAAGTAAAGTTATTCTAAACACCATGTTTAAAAATAGTAATTGTAACGGGATATAGTTATTCATGATTAGTATTCTAAATACATAACGGCGGTACACGTTTTCCGTTACTCCCCAACACTGCTTACATAGAAATCTGTATTTATTTCAGAAGAATCCTCACAAGTTTGTGAACACGTCATTTTTTCCCTAAACTTTGAGGGCCAAACGGATTCATGTCTCGCATCTGCGAGGGTCATCGTAAAGTCTTTCAAGGTGAAATCAAGTCATTCTTGAGTCTATGAGGCTCAAGTCCAAGTCAAGTCTCAGCACTGAAGGATTTGAGATAGTTCTAAGTTCAATTCAATTCAAGTTTATTTATATAGCGCCAAATCATGACATCCTAGTGAATCTATAATTAAATGGGTAAACTAGTAGTAGCACATTCAATGTCAAATAAAGTAAAGTGTTATTATCAGGAGAAGGAGAATGATTAAGTGGTTAGCAACAGTGTTCAAGCCGATGTTTTAAAGTTAAAGTGAATCAATCAAATTTGATGTGTATAGTGCTCTCCACAACCTTAATGGAAGCCCAAGGTGCTGAACACTAAATAAAAACATAGATAAACATCATAACAATTAAAAGGAGGTTGATAATAGCAAAAGAACAATAAATAAATCAAGACAAGCAAGGGCAATAAAAGCACCGCAACACAAAAGACCCAATACATTAAATAATATTCAAAAGACTCAAATTTATTACAATTTTAAACATTTGATTGGTAATGATAATATAACAATTATTATTATTATTGTTATTATTATCATTTCTTTCCAGCAAATAAAACAATACATATTGTAATTTCCAACTTAGATAACTTATCACAACCATAATTGTTCGAAAAGGAATAGGAAGAAGCATAGCTTATTTCACCTATCCCTAAATCAATTTACTCATATTTAAAAAAATTTAAATATCAGAATACAACAACATCACAATGCAACAACTTAAAAGTATCAACATCAACTACAACAGTGTTAATATATATAATCAATACAGTACATATACAAATTAGTGATCCTCTTGTCTATATCTGGAAAAAATTAATTGTTTACATAAGTTCTTAAATTGCACTATGTTTAAACTGTCTTTGATTCTTTCCTCCAGACTATTCCATAAAATAACTCCAGTAATTGAAAAACACATACTTTTCAATTTTGTTCGAGCTTAATGCTGCTTCAAATGTAACTTTCATATTAAATTTATCAAGCAATTCTATAATAATACAACAATAATTATATGAAATAAAAATCCCACTTGACACTTAAGTACATAAGTAATCCATGAGCACGCAGAAAACCCTTAAAAGGTTTAAGACTGCAAACTGTTTCGGAAAAAGCTAATCTTGCTAAAGAGATACAGCTACTACAAACTTAGAAATGTGTGTATCACATACGATACAGTGGGCCAGCCCCATAGGGTTGAGCAATAAGCTTAGTGTCAACAATCATGTTGGGGGAAAGCTATCACGTGAGACTTAAACATCTGAAGAGATGGAGCCTGTTTTACTGCCACAAGGAGCTCGTTCCAAAGAGTTGGTGCCATTACCCTCCTCAATCTCCGTTTAGAGCATGAGACATCCACCTCAAGTCCTGGGTAGGTTTCTGAGGACCAAGTCCCAGTCAAGTTTCCAGTCACTGAAATGGTTCGTCTCTAAACAGAATCCATCTGGTTTGCCTAAAACACCAAAACCATGTTAAAAGGAAAAACACATTCTGGGACAAGTGCAGTCAGCTGAAGCTAATGATAACAGAGGTGTCAAAAAATGGGCCATTCCCATCTGTACCGGGTCGGCCCGGGCCGGGTAGCCCCAGTCGGCCCCAGCCTGGCCCGGTTGATTCCACACATCCTTGTCTTGAGCCCATGTGGGCTGATTCTACCCACCAATCAGAGGCTTGCTCTAATGGAAGGTGTGAATTTGCTGTCAGCAGTGGGTGTGTTGGCCCTGGTCGGCCTGAAGCAGACCCCCTCGAGAAGAGGGCTGAGAAGGAGCCCTGGTTGGCCCGGAAAAATACCAGGCCACCCAGATATGTAAACAACCTACACTACCCGGCCCGGGCCGACCCGGTACAGATGGGAATGGCCCCTTAGATAAGGCTGTCTCCCTATCTCCCTAAGCTAATCAGCACATTTAAAAACATTTTAAAAAGCTCACAAACCGCTGTTGTTTTAAAAGGAAAATAAAACACTTTTTAAAACATCAGGCTTGACTAAACTAGACACAAAATAAGCCTCCAAATAGATGTTCACCCACCTGCGAGTACCTCAGCAGTGAGCAGCAGAAAGCATTTTCTGTATTAGAAATAAAAAGACATGAGTCAACTTTTTATTCTCATCTAGATGAATAATGATCGTGGCTTTTAACGTTTGCTGCTGCATTTAATCGACGTTCCAGCAGTTCTGGAACAGCAGGTGTCGCTGATGAGAAAACAGCAGAAATGGCAGCGGATGAAAAGTTGGCAACTTTTGACTATAGGTCTTTTTCTACATTTAATGTGCGTCCATTTAACCAAGATTAAAAATGGACCCACATCTGATTCATATTATTAATATATTTTTCCAAAATAAAGCTCCATTAGTCATATTTCATGCAAACATTTTCACTACGAGGTTAAAAAAATCAAACATATTTTTTTAATTCTGCTGACTTTACCATTGAACACATTAAAGGTGCAACATTTAGCTGCTGTTGCTAATATTTAAATAATCGCAAAAATCCATGAAAACAACCTTGCCATGAGAAATTGATGGCTGAACAAATGTTTAAAGCGAGAATGTCCAAACTTTTCAAGACGAGGGCCAAAATGATGAAGTCAAAACTCCTCACGGGCCACAAATTTTTTGCTTTCTTTTAAAGAATGTAAACATTATATTTTTCATTTGTTCTTCTCAAGAAAGTCCTAAACATATATACCGGTAATAACCTTCCCACTGTCCTAATGGGTGTGACCCCATGAGGAATGCTGACCAGTGAGCGTGATTGCTGGTTTATCCCTTGGGTCCATGTGGCAGGGGTGAGGAGTGAGCACCACGTCACCCCTGCCACATGGACCTCAAGGGATAAACCATCAATCCTGCTCAGTGGTCAACTTTCCTCGCAGGGTCTCCCATAAAGACAGTGGGAGGGTTAATTAAAATTGAACATAAAATATTTAAGTATATAAATTTATATCAACAGCCTCCTGGAGAGTCTTACTTCTAAAAATGCTGGTGAGGGCCACGCAAAATCACTCCAAGGGCCGCAAATAGCCCTCAGGCTGCACTTTGGAGACACCTGGTTTAAAGCATGTTCTTGAGCCAGTATGTGCTAAAAGGACCCTTAACAGAGTTAATGAAATGTAACTCAGACCCCACCACCCTCTGTGGCCAGTATACCGCACTTGCAACTTCAGAGTGCCAGTCCGGAGTGGAGCGGAGCTGACATGGTAGAGCTGGAGTCTGCTAGATGGTGAACACAGCTGATCTGTTTGATTTATTGAAGAATCACACCTCTAGAAACTAATGAAGGCTGGGGAGATGTTCCAGCTGTGAGATTAAGGCGTTAAAAGACGAACGCACAGCGAGGAGATAAGTTTCATTTTCGGTTTAAGCACTGTGAATTATTAATGGACACTAGGGGGTGCTAAAAGCAAGCAAAACTGCAAAGTGTGCCTTTAAAAAGTAAGATGTGATGTGATATTTAGGAGATTGGAGTGTCTTAAAGATGACAGCAGTTTGGTCTTGGCTCATCAAGTCCTTTAAGATGTCATTTTCGCTAAAGTAGAAGCAATTCTTGAAGCTGTTCGTAGTCCATAAGAAGTTTTGTCGTAGACATGAAGGAGGTCCTTCTAGCCATATTTACATTTGCTATCTAGCAAAAAGCACACATTAAGCAACAGTAATGATAGTCAAAGCTTACGTCCCCTGACAAATACTAAAATACATTTAGTTTAAAGACAAAGCAAAAAAGTTTACTGCAGATCAGCAATTTTGCTTTAACAAACCATCTGAGATTATCGGTTATTTATATGCCAGTTTGTCTCCTTCGCTTCTTTCCCTTCATCTTCTTCTTTAGTATTTCTAATTTGATTCGAGATTTGTTAAAAAACAGAAGTCCCAAGCTGTTTCCAGGCCCTGTTGGCCCTCCTGTCTCCTGAATAAACATGAGCTGGTGTGTGTGTGTGTGTGTGTGTGTGTGTGTGTGTGTGTGTGTGTGCGTGTGTAGTGGGGCGCACTGGATTAACTGTGGTTTGGCTAAATGTCACCAAAGAATACAGCTGAAGTAGATGATCTGATCAGGGCTGCACGCGCTCACACACGCACACACACACACACACACACACACACACACACACACACACACACACACACACACACACACACACACACGCGCGCGCGCACACAGTGTAAAAATATACAAATACACACATCGTATGTCCAACTACAAGGCAAAGGAAAGACACTCTGGGTTAGAGGACCTGACCAGCACCTTTGAAGGACTCCAAGAGAACGCGTGAGGATATGGAGGCAGGATACAGGAAATCCTTGCAATATTAATGTCCAAAATGTCATATAAAAGTCACGGTAGCTGCTGGTTAGGGTTGCAGATTGACACCTGAAGCCGATCTGGTGTAATGAATGTACTCATGGGTCCTACCTTGAATCCCTCCAGACTGGGGTTTGTCTCTAGACGAGCGTGGCCGGCACAGTCGAAGGACTCAGACGTAAAGAGGAAACTGGATCTGGCTTAATGTTGGTTTGTTTTTGAGGAATTAACTCTTCTGGTTTATGATCACCTTTAAATGAAGCTGCACTAAGATTCAAAACGCATGCCGACGAGCTCGCTAACATCTCATCTGAGAGTGTGTAAGCCTCTTATACTGAAATGGTTTGTTTGTCCCCCAGTCACAAATCATTAAGTGTTTTTGCTCCACTTTTTCGCTCAGTGGGTTGTATGAAAATGAGCGACAAGCCTGAATCCCTCCTGTGTACGGATTATGAGCGTGTGTTTCTGAGGGTCTGACTCTAATGGGCAAGTAATTACAGTTTGTTTATGAGTTTATCGATGCATGCCACCACCATGCCTGCATGGGTTATAGGCAGCGCGAGATAAGAATCACACATTATTTTATTATTTTGATCCACTCTCTCTAAAGAGCGAGCTACTTCACATGGTGAACTCCCACTGTGATCGTTTTACAAGACCCAGCACTTCTAATCTTTGTTGGCATGGGTTCGGGGCATGGATCTATCTTGACTTTGCAACCTTGAGATGCACGAGCTGTAGGAGCTTTCACTTTCATCTGCAGCCTTAAGATGTAAACAACAACAACTAGAAATAACTAATTACAGAAAACGATATACAGATTGCCCAATTTATCCCTGTATCACAAGCTTTCTTAACATTTGTTTAGACTTTCTATTCCAGGTTAGCGTTTCCTTCACCTGTTTTCTGCATCCTTGAGCCAAATCTCATAGCAGGGCTGGGTGGTGGGTCATGATCTTGTGCCGTCTCAGGGCTCTGAGGGCATTTTCCACGGTGTGTTGTCAGCAAGGCAACAACAGCAGGCCGTCTCTGATCCTTCGCTCGCTTCCTGGGCTCTCGACGACCTGCGCAGCATATGCTCAGGGAACCCTTGACGCAGACCCACTCGCCTCCGTTTGTGTTTGTGCGGTCAAATTTAATCAGAATGGCATCTGTTGGTGTTTAATGTGAGTAATTGTTCCATACACTATGCTCGTGTGCATGCGTGGCTTTAGAAAGCCAATGTTAGCAAACAGTGGAACGGAGTGTTTAGGCTAATGTGGTTTCTCACTATATGTTCCGCACCGAGCTCAGATTATAGTTGATGCATGATTTTGTCCCATATGCTGTAAACAGCCTGGACTGCTCCCCCCCCACACCCCATCTATGTCTTGTTGTTATGAGCCCATTCCCTCAGTGTTGGTGTGCTGGACTGTGTCAAATTATGTGCCGGAGTAATAACTGTCCTGTATGAATGTACCTGCAACTGGCTGTTGAAAATAAATTTCCTCCACGACAACAAATAGAGGCCTAATCTAATCTGCTGCACCTATCTTTGCAGAGTGAGGATGCATGGACACACGGCGCATGTGTGTGGTCGAAATGTTTGTGTCTTCTCATTGTGAGAGCAAAGACAGGGTGCAAGTGTGTGCATGACTTCAGTGTGTGTGTGTTTGTGTACAGTATGCATGCTTGCATTAAGGTTTGCCTAAGAGCCCATTGTTGCCTTCAAAAGGATTCCTCAGAGGTTTTAATTATGCTACTGCTTAACTTGGCACCAGAAAAAGAGAGTGATCCTGGCTGAAGCCTATAAATCTCCCTGCACATTCACATCCACGCCCTTCAAAGTCATCGGCTCCCCCGGACCTCCCAGACGCATTAAGGAGACGCGCTCATATTGGCCCCAAACAGCCACCTCGCTGAAAAACACAAACACATGGACACAAGCAAAGTGCGGCGAGCACATGGGCAAAGAGCTGCCTGAGCTGACACAACCAGACTTGCCCTAACATGGTGTTTATGTGCATTCATGTTTCCTTCTGCACCTATAGACGCACAGAAAGACAGTTAGGACTAAGCTGCCGCAAGCATTAACAGACTTGTTGCGTTTTTCTTGTTGAAGTAGCATCTATTTGTTAATCTGTGTGAATAAAACCACATAAAGCCACCTCCTTTTATCTCTCCAAACACAATTCTGTTACTTTCAACCAATTCAAGAGTAATTGGAGAATGACCAAACACATCTGGCATTAGCTGAAAGACACATCTGTTTGTGTGAAACTGAATCAATGGATGGAGATTTGAGCTCAGATGTGTTTAAATGATCATGTTATTAACTTTATCAGGGCCGTTTTTCTAATCAGAGGAGCTTGAACTGATTGTGGCTCAAAACAGTGAAATTAAATGTGTTTTTTAGAGGATGAACAGCTACTGTCACAATATTTCCCCCATGAGAGCAGATTATTGTCTGCTGCGTGGGCTTTTGCACTTTTTTTGGTTCAGGTTCATGTTCGGTTTATGAGTCTACAGTTTTGACTGCAGTCCAAGAGGTGGTAATGATATCCTCGTTTTTAAACAGTTCACACAAAACTGAAAATATTTAGAATTACCTTTCAAAAAGCAAAATTACATCTGAATAAGTGGATGCAAATGGTATATGGCCTTATTAGGGTTGTACAACCCCCAAGACGCTTCACAACACAATCAGTCGTCCACCCATTCACACGCTGGTGGTGATGAGCTACAGTGTAGCCACAGCTGCCCTGGGGCACACTGACAGAAGTGAAGCTGTCACACGTTGGCACCACTGGGCCTCTGACCACGACCAGCAGGCAAGGTGGGTAAAGTGTCTTACCTAAGGTCACAACAGCAGAATTGTCCGGCAGGAGCAGGAATTGAACCGACAACTTTCCGATTGCTGGACTCTACCTCCTGAGTTAAATGCTGCCCATATGCAAAGGGCAGCAGCAGCTCAACAGGTTGAGTGGGTTGTCCAGTAATCGGAAGGTTGCAGGTTCGATACCGGCTCTACACAGAGAATTCTGCTGTTGTGTCCTTGGGCAAGACACTTAAACCACTTTGCCTGCTGGTCGTGGTCAGAGGCCCAGTGGTGCCAGTACTCGGCAAACTCGCTTCTGTCAGTGACGAAGAAGAAGAAAATATTTCTATAGCACCTCTCAAGATAAAAATCACGAGGCGCTTCACAAAAACAAAAAATGTAAAAATATAAAAAAGAATTTAGAAAATGGTTAAAAATATATTTAAAATGAGCAAAAAATAGACAATTGTGATTAAAAAATGTTAAGAAAGAGAGAGAGTGAACAGGAAAGAGGGAAGTCAGTGGATCCTGAGGAAGGTGGAATAGGTGGGGAGAGCAGAATAAAGAGAGAGTGGTGAAGAAGGTCATACAAAAGCCAACTTGAACAAGTGAGTCTTCAGCTGCTTTTTAAAGGAGTTCACTGAGTCCACTGATCTCAGGCTCAGGGGAGAGAGTTCCAGAGTCTGGGGGCCACAGCAGCAAATGATCTGTCACCTTTGGTCTCTAGCCTGGTGCTGCACAACCAGTAGGCTTTGATCACTGGACCTCAGGGACCTGCTGGGGGTGTAGGGACTAAGAAGATCACCAATGTAAGATGGTGCTTGTCCATGTAAGGCCCTATAGACCAGAACCAGGATCTTGAAATGAACCCTGAAGTTGACTGGCAGCCAATGAAGCTGGAGGAGAAGCAGGGTGATGTGGGTGTGTTTGGAGGACTTGGTCAGAAGCCGAGCACAGGCGTTCTGAACCACCTGCAGACGGTTCAGGGAGGTTCTGCTCAGACACGTGAAAAGAGAGTTACAGTAGTGTAAGCGTGAGGAGATGAAGGTGTGGAGAACTGTCTCAAGTTCAGAGCGAGACAGAATGGGACTCAGCTTAGCAATGTTCCTGAGATGGAAGAAGGAAGAGCGAACAAGAGAACTGACATGAGAATCCAGGGTGAGAGCTGGGTCAAAGGTCACGCCGAGATTCCTGACGGAAGGTTTGGTGTGAGAAGCAAGCTGACCAACAGAGTCTCTGACTTTGGGAACCAGCTTGTCTGGGGCACAGATGAGGATCTCAGTCTTATCTTCATTCAGCTGTAGAAAGCTCCCAGCCATCCAGATTTTGATAGAGTCTAAGCAGGTGTGTAACAGCTGCAGCTTAGACATCTCATGGGGCTTAAAGGAGATGTACAGTTGGAAGTCATCTGCAAAAAGATGGTTGGAGATTCCTTTGAAGGAGCTCAGGATGTGCTGAAGAGGAAGCAGATAGAGGAGGAAGAGCAGAGACCCCAGCACAGAACCTTGTGGGACACCAAGGGTAAGGGAGGTGGTGGAGGACCTAAATAGGGCTGCCACGACTAGTCGAGGCGTCATGACGACTTCGACAAACAAAATAGTCAACGACTAATTTAACAGTCGACACGTTGTTTATTGTATGAGCATTTTTAAAATCTCGCCTGCTGCTGCACGTTCGGTAGGTTTGCTTCCTGCTCTGCTGCTTAAATAAGCGGAGGCACATGCATTGTAGTGCCACTCCAGCTTAGCGTTCGCACAGAATCACCAGAGAAAAAGCACATCATTGCGAATCGACAACGGAGCTCGAAGGTTTGGGAGCATTTTATGAAAACAACTGAGAAGCAAGTAGAGTGCAAACTCTGTAAGGTGAAACTCTCGTTTCACAGGAGCACATCGGCGATGCACGAGCATCTTAAGAGGAAGCACGTCATGGCGGAGAATGAAGAGTCGCCTCTGTAAGTGTTCCTTTTAGCTGCTAGCATCATATGTGTAGCAACAGCAGTAGTGATGGTGATTATACGTTTAACATGTATGTATATGTCACGTATTAGCTCTAATGTTGACAGTCGACCACAAAGTCCTTCTGGACCGACTACAGCATTGGGTGGGGATAACTGGGCAGGCCCTCCAATGGCTTCACTCTTATCTTCAAGACAGGATATTTAGTATTCAGATGGGTGAGGTAACGTCACCCAGCGTGAAACTTCGTTGGGGTGTGTCACAGGGCTCTGTCCTTGGTCCTCTCCTATTTGCAGTGTATTTGCTTCCTTTTGGAGTCCTCCTTCGCCAGCATAATATGAAATTTCATTTCTTTGCTGATGACTGCCAGATCTATCTCCCTCTTCGATGTGGGGAGGATATATCTGTTTCTCCTTTACTGGATTGTTTGAAGGACATAAAATGTTGGATGGCTTCTAATTTTTTGCACCTAAATGAGAGCAAAACGGAAGTTATAATACTTAGTCCTGGCAGAAGAAATGGCTCTGGTGCTGATATTGACCTTGGCCCATTGACACCCTATGAAACAAAAATGGTCAGTAATTTGGGGATTAAAATCGACTCATCACTTAATCTTTACACTCATGTAAATAAAATGGTGAGGTCCTGATTCTTTAACCTGAAAAGATTATCCAGGATCAGGCCTCTGCTGTCCAGAGCTCATCTGGAGTCTGTGTTGCATGCCTTCGTCCTGTCCCGGCTGGACTACTGCAACGCTCTGTATGCTGGTCTGGCCCAGTGCACGGTTGCACGGCTCCAGTTTGTGCAGAACTCTGTGGCTAGGTTTCTGACAGGCACTAGATGTCGAGAGCACATTACCCCAGTGCTGGATTCTCTGCACTGGCTCCCGGTAAAATATCGAGCTCAGTTTAAAATCTTAACTCTCGTTTATAAGGCCCTCCAGGGCAGTGCCCCCTCGTACATAACTGTGCTTTTGAACAGGTATGCTCCATCTCGGTCTCTTCGCTCAGCCGAGCAGGAACTTCTGGAGGTCCCCCGGTCAAAATTTCGATCGAGGGGTTGTCGTGCTTTTTCTATTTTGGCTCCAACTCTGTGGAACGAATTGCCACTGAGCATTAGGCAGGCACCATCCCTTCAAGTCTTTAAGTCTCGTTTAAAGACTCATTTTTATCGCGTTTTTATTGCGTTTTAGCGCTAGGGTCATTTGAATTGCCCTAACATTATGGTTTTAACTATTCTTCTTTTTAACCCAGATGCTTGATTTTATTTTGTCCGACATTTGTTTTTTTATCGATTAGTCTTATTCCGATATCTCTTATCTGTAATAGTGTTTGCTTGATATTTTATGATTTTATGTTTTTATCCTGCTTTTATGCCCATGTACTGGGAATGTTTTTCTTTTAATGATGTTGTTCAGCACCTTGGGCTTCCAATAATGTTGTAGAAGGTGCTATACAAATAAAATTTGATTGATTGATTGATTAATGTTATAAACACTAATGACTTATTTCATCCCACTATGTTACAGTGCTAAAAGAAAGCGCTCTTCTACAATGGACGAGTTTCTCACAAGGCCAACCAAGTGCACACCGCAACAAGCCAACGCCCTGACCGAGGCCATTTTGAACATGCTGGTAACGGACATGAGACCCCTTTCCAAGGTTGGCGATCAAGGTTTTAAAGATATGATCAAGATGTTCGACCAAGAATACCATGAGAAGTATCTACCAGGTCGATCACATTTCACCACACTGATGGAAAGGAAATGTGGTGTGTATCTGTGTGTGTGTGTGTGTGTGTGTGTGTGTGTGTGTGTGTGTGTGTGTGTGTGTGTGTGTGTGTGTGTGTGTGTGTGTGTGTGTGTGCGTGTGTGTGTGTGTGCGTGTGTGTGTGTGTGCGTGTGTGTGTGTGTGCGTGTGTGTGTGTGTGTGTGTGTGTGTGTGTGTGTGTGTGTGTGTCTATCTGGATACAAATAAAAAAATAGAATTTTATGCATTTTATGATAGAACAAAGTTTGCTGACTGAGCATTTTAGAATCTAATATAAGTTAAAGCATAATATTTTTTTTCTCCGTGTTAAATCCTAACCTGCTTTATGAATTAACAGTATATCGGCAAATGAACTAACTTTAATATATTTAATCTTTAAGGTAAAGCAGGCCCTCAGAGCTGTGACTGGTTCCCTGACCCTGACTGCTGACGTGTGGACCAGCCGTGCTACAGAGGCGTACCTTGAAGTTTCCTGCCATTTTCTGAGCGAAGACTGGATCATGAAAAGCTTCAACCTTGCCACCATGCCTCCAGAGGAGAGACACACTGGTACAAATATAATGATTTGGATAGAAGAGGTTTTAGCTAAGTTTGAAATCCTGCCTGTTAAAATAAAAGCAGAAGTTCATGACAGTGGGTCAAATGTGGTGGCAGCAAAGATACTGCTTGAAGAGAAACATGGATGGGCCTCTTTTTTGTATTTTAGTATTTAGTTGCATACATCTGATCTGTTTGATCACTAGCATTTGTATTACCATGTTGCAACAAAATTCATTAAAAGCAGTTTGATAAGCTATTGTCTTTAATATTAGATGAAAAATATTCATTTGTGGCAGCCCTAGACCTAAACTTGGAGACGACCACAGAAAATGAGCGGTCAGAGAGATAAGAGGAGAACCACTCCAGAGCAGATCCTGATAGGCCTACCCAGTCTCTCAGCCTCTCCAGTAGCAGGTTATGGTCAACAGTGTCAAGGGCTGCAGTCAGGTCCAGCAGGACCAGAACAGAACAGTCCCCTGCATCACTGTGAGTCAGAAGGTCATTAGAGACCCTAAGAAGAGCTTTTTCAGTAGAATGAGCTCTACGAAACCCTGACTGTAAGCAATCATAGATGTTATGTTCATCGAGAGCAGCTGTGAGTTGTTTTGCCACAACCTTTTCCAAGATCTTGGAGATGAACGGAAGTGTAGAGATGGGTCTGAAGCTGCTATGGAGAGAAGGGCCAAGACTCGGTTTTTTAAGTAGCGGGTGGATTACAGCGTTCTTAAAGTAAGCAGGGACCTGACCAGAAACCAGAGAAGCATTAATTATAGAGAGCACGCTGGGGCCGATGGACTGAAAAGCACTTTTAAACAAAGATGAGGGTAAGATGTGGAGGGGGCAAGCAGAGGTCTTCATAGAGTTAACTAGTTTGGTTAACTCAGGCAAAGAAACAGGAGCAAAGCTATCTAGGATGATGGGCCTGGTTGGAGTCGGGAGAGGCAGCGATAAGGCTGAAGGAGAGATGCTAAATCTAACCTTATTGACTTTTCCACAAAGAAAGACAGAAAGTTCTCACAGTCTGCAACAGAGTGGATGGAGGCTGTAGGAGAGGCAGGAGAGACGATGCTGCTGATGGTGTTAAACAGCACCTTGGGGTTGCCTTTGCTCTGGGACACCGGTTGGAAAAATAGGAAACCCTTGCATCTCTGACTGCAGAGTTAAAGGATGTCAGAAGATCCTTTAGGTGCAGAAGATGGACGTGGAGATTGGTTTTCTTCCACAAGTGCTCAATTTTTCTGTATTGGTGCTTTAGGCTGCGAAGGCTGTCATTAAACCAGGGAGTAGGGTTCACTGCAGGAACTGATCTGGTTCTGACAGGTCAGATGTTGTCCAGAATGGAGAGGCAGTGCTCGTTAAACTGAGAAGTTAAGGAATCTGGGTCGTTATCAGAAGAACAGGGTGGATCAAAAGTAGCAGAAAAATTTCTAGCTGTGCTCTCATTAAGAAAATGAGAACTAGCCATATGGCGAGCAAGAGGTGGGGACGCAGAAACTGACAAGTTAAAGAAAATGCAATGGTGATCTGAAATATAAACGTCCTCAGGACAAAAACTGTCAGCATTTAAACCCAGGGTAAAAACAAGGTCTAGAGTAGTGCCCCCTGGTGTGTGTGGGGCCAGAAACATGATGGGTAAAGCTGAAGGAGTTCATGAGGCTGGAGAAATTCATGGCAAAGTGATCAGAGGGATCGTCAACGTGGATGTTAAAATCACCAACAATCACCAGTCTGGAGAGCTTCACAGTGGAGGATAGAAAATCACTAAACTCCTGAAGGAAAGAACTGTTTGGACCTGTGGAACGGGTCCTTACGCCCGACTTTAATAGCTGCAGTTCAAAGGAAGCAGCACGACCAGAGGTTGTAGAGCAACATGGAAGATGGTCTCTGAAAACAATAGCTAGGCCTCCACCACGACCAGAACCCCGGGGCTGGCTAAGAAAAGAATAACCACTCTGGCAGAGTTCAATCAGACCAGAATAATCAGATGTTTGCTGCCAAACTTCAGTCAGAACCAGAAAAATCCAGGAAAGAGGATAAACAGACCTTAAAAAACTTGGATGGAGAAACCGCGCCGCAACGCGGCCTGGCAGGAATGCGGAAGTGGCGCTCAAGTCGCCAAACAAAGGAAAAGAAGCTAGACGATCACGCCAATGTTTACGAGATAAACCACGCTTTAAGAGTAGTCTTATTGTCACCTGGATTCCTGCTCGTTTACCTCTTTTCCTCCGACGTTTTCCCGGGACTGGATAAACATCGCTGGATGCTCCCTGGTTGAAATCGTCGTTTGGCTCCGGGCCAGAGCACCACTCAGATAAACAAACAGGGAGATACGTCCTCAGGGCATCTTGGGCGATCGTGAACGAAAAGAAGGACAAAAGAGTCTGGCGATCATAGGAGATGGTAGCAGAGACACTACTGAAGAGGATCGCAGACAGGAGCAAGGTGGAAAAGAGGAGGTTAGTGGATAAAAGTTTGAAAAAGTGGCTGGTGACAGCGGCTAAGCCATGCACACGCGCCATCTTGTTACCGACCGCAAGTCGCCCCAGGACAGCTGTGTCTACATCGTAGCTCATCACCATCAGTGTGTGAATGTTTGTGTGAATGGATGAATGATACACTGTAGTGTAAAGCGCTTTGGAGTCCTCTGACTCTGAAAGGTGCTATACAAGTGCGGGTCATTTATCATTTATATGTACGCAAAAGAATGTCAGAATATTTAGAATCAAACTGAAATATAGTGAAATCTATATTATTATTTATATTTAGATTCCTATTTTTCAGTGTATCAATTTAATTTTAAATGTGTAGATTCAAATCTAAAAATATACAGTCTAATCTACATTTCAGAATAAAATTCAATTCAGTTCAGCTTATTTATATAGTGCCAAATCACAACAAAAATAGGTTACATCTAAAATTTTAAATCTAAATAAATAAAAATTAATTCTATATAAATATATTTTGGAATCTAAATATTAATTTAAGTTTTAACCTAAAAATGTGTACTGTAAAACAGGAATTACATCAATCTCCAATACAATAAGTGTTTAAGAAGCAGTTTAACTGTGGATCGTTTATCAATGTCCTGAAAGCACCCAGAAAGTAACGTTGATAAAAGATCTGTTCCTTCATCATGCTTGAATTTTGAAAGCCCGAGGAACTAAGTGTGCAGAAATGTAGCTGTTACTTTTTACAACCTGCACCCCATACTTCTGCTCACTTGTGACCTTATTTGTCTTCTGCATGTCTAGCGCCACCTTTTAAAAAGGAGACTCCTTTTGAGACACAAAAATCTGGGCTGCATGTGTCCCTCTGCATATGGACCTGTGGGGTCTGATTATTAAAAAAACATGGCTTTAATTCTCACTTTAATCTTCACTATTGACGTTGAAGGCCTCAACCATTAGAAATGAAAGCTTCTAACTGGGCATGGCTTCACGCCAGGTTCTGGTTGCAGGAGAGGGTCTGGACTTAGTGTGCATCTTACAGCAAACAGGAAAGGAATAAAACTCTGAATGCTAGAGTGAAAGTTTATTCAACCTGCAATCTGCTTAAATAGAATATGTATTTAAATAGAATAAAGCGTCAACCTTGTAATGCTTTGAAAATGATCACACCTAAAATCCTAATGAGACGCTTTTCAGTCAAGACATTTTCTTTCTTTGAACAGAAACTAGAACGACTGTGAATGAGTGCAGCTTTACTGTAACTTTAACCAAAATAAAATACATTTTATTAAAGGAAAGTGAGTGGGAGAGAATTACACAGATGAACACAGGTTAGCAGTAAGGCGGTAAGGCATTTCCTGTTTTCAGTGTTGCACTACGTGTAGCTGTATGGAGTTTGTGGCTCGCTAAAACTGATTAAATTTCTCTGTACCAGGATATCTCTGAGTTATTGTAGCACATAAGCACGCTAAAACACACATTTTCTGTTGTTCCACCTAGCTTTTAGGGAACCATTTGAGTTCGCACGCAGTTTATTTGGTGTTGAACAGTTTGCTCGTCCAGTTAGCTTGGCCTCAGCACGGCTATGGCTACTTCTGTCTCTGCTTCTCCATCTCCTATCTCTTGCTCTCTGTGCCAGATGTTTAGTTACTCCTCTGCCTCCTTTAGTGATAATGGTACGTGTAATAAATGTAGCATTTTGTAGCTTTGGAGGCGAGGGTGTCGGCATTGGAGGCCCAGCTCCGCGCTGTTGAAAAGCCCGTAAACAGCCGTAGCTACTTAGCTAGCGCGGGGCTAACTAGCTCAGAACCACCCCATAGTGATCCTCCAGCAGATCCCGAGCAGCTGGGACCTCAGGTCGGCTGGGTGACGGTACGCAGGAAGCATAGAACCCAGTCCGTGGGCCACCACTAACCCGTCCACATTTCTAACAGATTTTTCCCCGCTCAGTGACGCAACCACTGACAAGCCGACTCTGATCATTGGCAGCTCCACTGCCAAAGCGGGTACTCCATGCTTTTGTAAATTTCTAAGCTTGATTACTGCAACTCTCTATATGCAGGCCTGGGTCAATCATCACTGCGCCGCCTACAGGTTGTGCAGAACAGCGCAGCCAGGTTTCTGACAGGGACCAGGAAACGGGACCACATCAGTCCGGTTCTGGCCTCCCTGCACTGGCTTCCGGTCTGTTATCGTTCACACTTTAAACTACTCGTCTTTGTTTACAATTTCTTCCAGGGTAGTGCTCCCCCCTATCGGGCCACGCTCCTGAACAGACATTCTCCATCGCGCGCTCTGCACTCCTCTGACCAAGGCCTGCTCGCTGTCCCTCATTCTAGGTGTCATATTCGTGTCATTTCTCAGTCCTAGCCCCATCACTCTGGAACCAGTTGCCACCCTCTGTCAGGCAATCCCCATCTCTGCCAGCCTTTAAGAGTCGCCTAAAAACCCACTTCCTCCGCTTGGCGTTCCCTGAATGTGTTTGTTAGGCCTTCATTTATGTTGATTTTAATTCTCTGCTTTCATCGGTCTATTTATCTCTTGTTTTACCCATTTGTTTTCTACTTTAATGTTTTTACCTGTTTCTCTCATGTACTGTGTTCAGCGCCTTGGGCTTCCCGACAGGGTCGCGGAAGCCCAAGGTGCAGAAATAAATTTTTGATTGATTGATTGATTGATTGATTGATTGATTGATTGATACTTCCCCATCAGCTCAGCTGAGAACTTTGGCTCACGGATTGATGGAGATGTTTTCCTTTCAGACTTCTTTGTTGCATGGGTTGTGTTGCAAAAAAGTTCCCCTCCAGGAAAACAGAGGGCGTAGTGCATTTCTAGGTGGTAACCTGCCACCATTGCAGTCACATCTCTGGTATAGAATGCCTAAGGGTGTTTCTCAATGTCGAGGCGCTTTGTCTACTGAGGCATTGCCTTATGAGGACTTGGTTCTTCCTTGGTCAAAGAAAAGAGTAAAATGGAACAGACTTCCTTCACGTGACTGTGGCTTCTGCAGCGGTCATGTCATGCCACGTGACATAGAAGGTAACATTATATTTCATACGTATACGTTTCAAAATAAATGTATAATCAGCCTTTTACTTTTTAAATTGTGTATATATTGGATAAATGAAATATGTAAGCAAGTTACTACCTGTTAGCCACCAAAGCTGCAAATATTAAGCAACTAACTAATCTAAAAAATATTTTAGATATCACCCTGATAGCTGCATTTAGTTGTCTTACAGTTAAACTGGAAATTTTCCCCCAAAGTAGAAGCAGGCTCCCGATCCGCTGTCTCTTTGAAAATACCGTGCTGTGTTCTGGGAAATTTTTGACTGAGAGAAGGCAGCAAGGCACCTCCCTTGTATCCTTGGTCAGTTAGCTAAACTGCTAAAAAAGAAAACGGACAGATGCCTTGGTAGCACATGAACATTGTACCACGCCTTGGGATCCTGGTGACTTATCTCCTAGACAACCGGGGCGGGACCAAGACATCAAGGTGGGGTTCCTTGACATTGAGAAACACCCTAAGTCCCCTCCCTTTCCGGTCGCATCATGGGTCCCCGGAAGAAAAAATGAATGCAAGTCTCCGGGGCTTAGAGATATTTTCTAATCGGCCTTATGCCCAGGATTAGACATATGTTGTACTTCAATTTAAATTAAAAAAAAAAGATTTGTGTTTTGACCATGCCAGTCTCGTGTTTTGAGATTTATCAGCTTGTAAAAGTTCGTAATTAGCATGAGTACAAATCGGACGTCGGCACGTCGCATATATGACATCACCACGTAATCTCCTCTCCCCGAGTGTAGCTGCTTCTTACCACATAGCCAGATTTATGGAGGTTCATTCTTCCTGATGAAAGGATTGGAAGTTCACTAAACTTGCAGCCATTTTTCCTCCGCTCTGTGCCTGGTTCAAAGATGTCAATTTGGTGATACGCATTTGTAGTCCTGGAAGTATTTTCACACAAAGCCCTAAATTACCATTTGCCGCCATTCAAAAATAAACGTGTTCTTGTTCTCAGAAAGTGTCTTTGAAATTCATGAACATCATACTGTATGTGAAATCCATGGAACATAGCAAGTGAGATTATAAAATAGCGCTTTTAGCCCCATTGACTTGCATTCAATTATTTTTTCTTCCGGGGACCCATGATTCGGAAGTCCATGGGCGTGGCTTAGTCTCCCTATATTTCAAATACTTAACACAGTTAAATTCAATCTGTTCCGTGCCTTCTGTTACATATTGTCAGTACTTTTTTGTTGAGGTTTTTGTGACTAATTAGAAGGATGTGGCATCCTGACGAATCCCAGCTTGGGCTCTCTGTAGCTTTTCCCAGGCAGGTAAAAGTTTGGGCATGTCTCAGTCACGTTCTGCAAGCTCACTGCAGAGTGCTTACTTACATGTCAACGGACCACGGCGTTGCGTAACTCTGTGCCCATGCAGACAGAGAAGTCTAAACTCAGTTTAACATTGCCTTGAGCAGAATACAAGCTCAAGGACAAAAGAGTCTACCTTCTGCTGATTGTCTCAGAGATTGAAAACATCACAAACCTCCCAGTTTTGGTTTTCGTTTTGTGTATTTTGGTTGGTGGTTTCTTAAGCAGCACTTTTAGTTTGGTGTCTGCGGTGACGTTCTGTTGCTTCAACAAAGAAAAGTGTAAGATAAACCAACTAAACAGCTACATGTGGCAGGGAAACTAAAAATATCTACAGCTTTAGATGAAATTACAAAGTGTTTAGTGGAAGAGTGACTCAAAAGCAGTCGGCGATGAGGGGAACAGCTCATCGAACGTTACCTTTACGTTATCTTTATGGTGATTAAAGTCCTGTCATTGTAATCGGTTAAATTACAATTGATCTTTTTATTTAATAACTCGATTAAAGTCTAAAGACTTGTCAGTTGATCTGCTGACCTGACTGAAACCTTTTAGGCAAACTTTAACTGAGAAATGACGCAGAGCAACACGATTCAAAAGTAAACCATCTCTTAGTAACACGAGTAGGAAGTGATATTGTTATTTGTGCCAGTTTTCTTTTCTTCACCATGAAATGACTTTCTTGATGTCTTCCAGAGTGGGTGACATATAGTTAATGTAGTGTGTCCCCCTCCTCTGTCTCACCCATATGCCTCTAAATCTGAAGTGGAATACCAGAATTATCTCAAAGACAAATGATGGTTGTTGGTAGCAGACGATCTTCAAATGACTGTATCTTTTATCCGCGTACCCTCTTCCAGGGTAAAACAGAAGGAGTGAGGGACTTGTAATGTGATACGTCTGTGTACCTGCTTAAAAGAGTCCTCCCTCTCAGCGAGGGATTAAGAGCAGGATGTGTTTTTTTTTTCTTTCATTCTTTTTTTTGTTATTCTCCACCATTACACTCCACCCTCCTCATTAGAGCCCATGCATATTCTCCCAGGAGAGTCCTCCAACATTACAACTTTTCTCCACAGGTACAGCTCTCTGGGGTCCTTCACTTTTTCTCATCCTTTTCCCTCTGCTCCCCTTTCCTCCTCTTTACTCTCCTTCCATCTTATCAGCTTGTCAGTCTCCCGGTCCGTCACCCTTCTTTTTTTTGTACTTCCCACTCCCCACCCCTTAAGATCCTCTCCTTCCTTCCACCTCTACCTCAGTACTTTTACTTTGGTGGTGCACAATGCACACGCTCCCTCATGCACTCCTCCTCACCCTCCTCCTCTTCTCCCTCACCTTCCATCTGCATATGCAAGTGCTTATTTTGAAGTCGTGGCCCACAACAGATATTCAATATTAATGAGGACCCTCATGAATTTTTGAGCTCTAATTAGACGGCTCACAGTTCGTTAACTGAGAGGGTTTCAGTGCTCAGTAGCGGTGATGGAGGGCTGGGGGGTGTGAGCCATGAGAGAAAGGGACAGTCCTACCCTTGTCTTCCACCACTGCTCCCCCCCAGTAAAGTCCCAGAGAGGGGATGACAGCGTTTGGGGAGGGGGGTGATCGTAGGCCTGGATCGGCAGGGCTCATTATAAGACAGCTGGCCATTAGTTTGCAAGCACTGTGCATTGTATCATCTCTGCAATCCGTCTCCTGCTGGGACATTATTTAGCTATTCTATTTCATCGTCACTTCAAATGATGCAACGGCCTTTCAGGCACGTGTAGACAGACATGGGACTGAATCAGGACGTTAACACCTCTGCCCATCTGTGGTAGAGGAGACCTCTGGTTCTTCCAATGACCAAGGCATCCATCCATGACTTGTGTCTTCTTCCTTTGACCAAATATGGACCTTTTGAATGTCAATATGTCCTGAACACTGATATGTTATCATCAACATGCTTTGCCCTTGCAACCCTCGCACCATCCAAATTCCTCTACTCTGATATCCTGCTTCTGTCCTTTGGTGTCTGATTCCCTAAGGTGTGTCATGATCAGCAGATACCACAGGCACCCTCGCCTTCCCCTGCCTCCCCCCCTTTCAACCCCCATTTTCATTTCCCTCCCACCCTTTCCCTGCTTACTTGTGCATATGCAGAGGAAGGAAACATCTCCGCTGTGGCAGCAGCAAAACACCGCACTACAAAAGAGATGCGCACCTCTGACAGTAACCATCAAGAAGGGCGTTGACAGAATAAGGGCGGGAGATGATGATCTGAGAGGCAGGGATGTGCAGGAAGAGGCGAGAAGGAAAGAGAAAGGGCTTTCTTTCCTCTGACTCCCTTTTTCATACTTTTTTTTTCGTCTTTTTCCCCAAGATTCATCAAACCCCACTTGACATATGTCTGACTTGGGTGACGTTAATCTCCCCAGAGGGTAGGGTCCCTCTTTCTCCCCTGCATGCCACTCCTTCACTGAGCCCTTTCCTTTTCCCATCAATTTACATTTCAAAACAGGCGATGAGCCGATCAAAGACGGTCACTAACGATGCGGTCTTTCATCAGCGACTGGCATGGTACGCAGAGATAGCAAACAGTCAGGTTTCATTGATCATAAGCAGGTGGGTGTGCGGCTTGGCACAGGGCTGCGTGCCGCCGGGCTCCTGTCATTGTTGCATCCTAAGTTTGTCTCTTGGGGCAAGATGTTGTTAACGAGGGATGTGCCGGCAGGCCTCAGCAGAGAACGTCTTTGTCATGCAGAAACCTAACATGCTGGCAAATCATCACGATCACCTGCAAAAGCCCAGGATGGATAGAATTGCTGTTGCTAGCTAAAGTTGTGATGGTCACTTAATGATGGAGCCAGCAGACCAGAGGTGGAATTTGGACTTGTAATTTATTAATCTTAGTCAGCAACTCTGCTCTGACTTTTGGTGACTTAGCTTCATTATTTTGCTATGTGCATTTGGACGAATTAGGACCTCCCCCCTGGTTTGTTGTGAGCTTTGAGCTTAAACTAAATTACAATTTTTCTGCAAGTCAAAGCAGTGAATATTGGAAGGAAAACTGAGTCAGACCCTTAATCTTGGGATCATAGCCCTGGGGCAGGAGATTGTATTAGGACAGACATTCATCTCCAATAATTTAGTAATGTAGATAGTAGATTAGCTCTATTCCCTGTTGTCTGCCAACACCTGAGGCATAACTCATATTCAATACCTCCTTGTTCTCACACTGTACAATCAAAATGTCGTAGGTGGCCCGGCCTCCCCTCCACGCTCATTTGAGTCCAAATTACTGAGATCTCCTGGGAGTTGATTCAATTGAAGCTGACCAGAAGACCCCCACCCCCCTTCTCACTCAGTCCACATGTCTCTCTCTCTCTCTCTCTCTCTCTCTCTCTCTCTCTCTCTCTCTCTCTCTCTCTCTCTCTCTCTCTCTCTCTCTCTCTCTCTCTCTCTCTCTCAATTAGTATTAAAGATGGCACATTAAGGTGTTAAAAAGGCCGGATTATGAACATTAATGCCTAATCACATGTCGTTTTCTAATGCTCACGTCGTATGAAACGCATGACCTTTTTCCTGTAATTACAGCCAAGTGGCAGAAGGAAGGCACGCTGTAATTGTCTTTGAGGGAGGAATGGTGGAGATGGATTTCAGATGCGCGGAGGAATTTTGACTTTTTTCCTCCCTTCTTTGCTTTCTCACCCAAAAAAAGGGACCCTATCGTTTTCCGAGCCTGCTGCTCCCGGGATACTATGCTTTTTATTATTTTTCCAATTAGAGTCAATTGACCTGACAGAATGGAGGGCAATTAGTGATATTTCCCCCTCCTCGCAGGCCTGCGGGGTAATTTGCTGGAGGTTCTCAGCAGTGCTTTATGCAGCTTCACGCCCCGCCCCACAAACCCTTTCTGGAGCATAATGGCTTATGATTTTCCAGAATATATCTCCTCTTACTTATTTTTTTTCTCTCAAAGAAGTACAATTTCAGGCTGGCGAAGGGTATCATCTTTTATTCAGCCTATAAATTCCCTCTATCACACAAAAAGAGGGGCTACAGTAAAGCGTTTTTTTAGTATTTATGCATGGAAATGAGATTTTTTACTCGTGTTTAGGGATTGTTGCCAGAGAGGTAGCAGTAGCTGTGTTGGCTTCATAGCAGATCCATCCAGGAAGGCATAATTGTGAGTAGATAATTTCTCTAAGTGTATGCAGAATTAACGTGGGCATTGAAAAGACATACTCACAGAAGATGGAGAGGTGTTGTGGGGCGAGCTTGTTGGCTTAAATCTCGCCTTGCTATTGATAAACTTGATGAATGTAATTTGTGCCTGCAACCCTGGCTTTTTGTCCTCCTTTATACCTGCAATGCCAGAATGCTCTGCTCCTGTATGCAGAAAAGCACAATAGCCCAGTCCACGTTGGCTCCCATCTGAATACCTGAATCTGCCTGTGCCTCTGCTGACGAGTTTGACACACAAAGAGAAAAATAATCTTCTGAACTAAGCTTGTCTGGCATATCCACTGCTGAGTCTATAAGTGCAGAGAAAATCTCCTCAAACTGATGCACTGAAATAAATACGCTTAATTTACCGATGATGAAGCCACGCTGGAAACCGCAAAGGCCGTCGAATAAAAGAGCCATCGATGGCGCCGCGTTGAGACGGAGACACAAGACAGTGTGGGTTAGCGGCGCGTGCTACGTGTAAAGTGAAATGCAAATGTGCAGAGAGGGGGAGAGGATGCAACAAAAACACGTTTGATACATTGGGTAAAATTTATTCCATGCATGCGAATGTGCGGCCCCAACCCGAGCGCATCATTTGCTCGACATTCAGTACATCTGTTGTGTTAAGTGACTGTAATTTAGGTGACATTGGCACAAAGCCTCTTAATGTAGCCCCGGTGGACCCCCTGTAAGAGGGGCACGCGGGACCAAACAGAGGCATCTCGCAGCTGGAGCCGCGTCAAGGATCATTTCCCTCTTCACATGATTAATTACAGTTTGATCACTTGAATCTAAATCTGATTAATTTTGCTCACATGTCAGAGAGGCATCAGTGGTCCACGATGTATACTGTGCTAATCTGCAGCAGCCCCTCTCCTCCAGAGTCGTTTTATGAGGCTACAACATGTGAAACTAATGTTGTGCATGTGTGAGGAGCTGAAATGATCGCATTGTGTCATTCATGCATGAATCTTCTCAGTTATCATCTGTAAATGTGTGAAACTTGCATTAGGAAACTGGAATGTGCTGCTTTTAACGGGCCTTCCATACAACGGCGTAATTTATGCTATATGTTTATGGTGCCCATACTTTACAGACATGCAGGAAGAGACAAGCTGCTAAATGTTGTTTAATATTAACCTTGTTGTTGACGGAGTGTGTTTAAAGAGACAAAAGTGAGCATTCATTTCACTCATGGTTGTTTTATTTTACCGTAACCAGCGGGGCAAACATCTAGGGTGACAAAATGCCTCGAAAACACACTTTCCCTCGGGATCATGGGTAGGATTCCTGTCTTAAGTGGTTGTGGATGGGACGCCTGAGCTGTCAAACCATCATCGGGATCCCTCCCAAGGGTCAGGACATGCTGTGGCCTTAAAACCTGCAGTACAGGATTTCCTTCAACCACTTATTTCATCAGAATTGCTAGAATAAATCCTCTAGATGTGACATTTGTAAAAACAAACTATAGATAAAGTTTTTTTAACAATTGTTAAATGAGGTTAGTGGCAATTTAATTAAAAGATGCTCCCTTTTCTAAGTTTCAACAGGTCGGTCAGTCACCGAGTTGCGTCGCTTTTTTTATTGTACTGTAAAACTCAGAGGACTACATTTTCTCACATTTGATTACAGGAGCTCATCACTCCACAGAGCTGCCTTTAAAAGTTTTAATTAAGAAACAAATGTTTTAAATTAAAGAATGTTTTGTGCAAAGTGGAGAAAGTATGTTAAAATGAGCATCTGCCAATGTGGAAGAATCCAGTGCCTCATCAGAGTGTGTGGTAGTTTTCAGATTACCCAACACCCAGAAATTTATTATGACCGCACATTTGTTGCGCACATGCATGTATACCTCTCTTTGTAGATGACTATCTGCTGGAGCGCTTCTCTCTCTGTGGAGACGGAGAATAATTGGCCTGTCACCCTGGAGTCGGTTTGGGTCTACCACTGCTTCCTCTCCAACCTCCAACTGCAGAAGGATTTGTTTCCTGGTTGAGAAAGCTCCCACTTATGGGGAAAATGGCAGCGGCTTTGAAATGTTGACATTCAGGAGTTTCTAGAACCGTCAAATGACTTTTTTATTTACCATATCAGCAGAAACGCTCGCTGTTGAGCTGTGTGTTGATGTGATGGTTGCTCTTAGCCCAGAGTCAATGGGATTCATGGGTTTTAAACAGATATTGTGGATTTTGATTGACACAACTACTTCAGCACCAAATTAATTACACCATAGGGATTCTCAGCTTGACAGTATTTTTTTTAACTATTTTCAGGTCTGGAAATGTATGGAAAACAGGACTTCCTAAACTTTTCACATTTCTACTTTCAGTTCCATTTTCTTGGGATTCAAAACTAGACTTTCTAAAAATGAAATGACTCAAACACGGAAATGTTTATGGTTTGATTTAAGGCTGGTAACCTAATGTGTGTGAATGAGAAGATTTAAGATTTTGAGGAAGCTTTTCATTGTCACTTTTTATTTGTAAAGTACAAAAATTATTTTATGGTGATTTATCTTATTTGAACTCCTGAAATATGTCATAAATACGCGTGTTAGTAAAAATCTGAAGACAAAATTGTTAAAATGTTAAAATCTTTATTCGAAATAGAAGTGGAGGCCATGAACAATCACTCCAAGGGCCACAAATGGCTCCCGGACCACACTTTGGACATCTGTGGTGTAAAGCTTATGATAAAATGTATCATGTCAAATCTAATGACTGCACTTTTAATTAACATGTAATCAGTGTGACTTCTGTTATAGCCACGTTGGGATCTATTTATATTATCTGAACAACTTTTTGACCAATGATTTAAAAATAATTGAATAAGTTTTTAAAAATATGTTTTTATTACCTTAGTTTGACCCTGTATCACATGATTTATGGACCAGTACGGGTCCATGACCCAGTGATTGGAAAGCCCTGCTTTAAACGGTATTAAGAGAGAGTAACGTTTACAAAGACGGTCACATCAGCTCAAACCTGAAGCAGTAGTTTGTATTTTCCTGACTATAAATGTTGTTTTGTGAAAGACGACATGATCGAAAAGATGAATGAATTAAAAAATGATCATCTTGTTCAAAGGTACTGTTCCCCTAATCTCATTTACAGAATGCTGGGTTATTTGGAATTACTTTACTTTTACAGCTTTTACATCAGATATTTTGTTTGGAAAGATTAAAAACTTGAAAATCTGATAAATTAGATTGTAAAAAGTTTCCTATTTATAAATTAAAACTGTAGGAACTCTGATAATAATATGATAATGAATGGGATGGATGGATACGTGTTTAATAGTAATTTTATGTTGTATGAAGACATTTAAAATACATTTCAGTTGTAAAATTTAATTTTTCTACTATAAAGGGATGATTAAAAATGTACATTGGGATTTTTTCTTTCCTTGTTTATAAATATAAAAGTATAATATATGAGGTCACTTTAGTAGACATTAATCTTGCTTTAATACCTCAGTCTTCATCTTTCATCGGTGTAAACGGCATCAAATATATAAATAAGGATTTGTTTTATTTTTCAAAACTAATTTCCCAGGTTCTGCATGATGTATTTCTATGACTTTTTACTGACGTTTATGTTGCATTTTTTCCTTGAAAGCCAGCATTTGTTGTTGAGGACGGAACAGTCGTGCTCTACAAACATAGCAGAGACGTGCTGAATGACAGGAGGAGACACCGTTCAGGAAGTTCAGCGAGGCCACAGGTCGCCCTCGAGTACTGGAAGGCCTCGAGGCCCTAAAGCTCCTCTCTCTCTGCTTCTCACTGAGTCTTCGTGTGTGTTTTGTGGTAATAACTCATCGTTTAGCCACGGATCCGCATATCTGCCAAACCAGTAATTAGATAAGAATGACAAACATACTAAAGCTAACTATTTAGGGAAAACTGAACTGAATGTCCGGTAATTTACGCTCTTTTGCGAGACTATCTGGATGCTTTACGTCTTTGTTTTAACTGTTGGGTGACAGCTCACTCAAAGCTGGGATTTTTTTTTTACGTTCTGACATGTTGAAAAAAATGTTCTGAATAATTTGTCAGTGTCAAACATTGTTTAGTCTAATAAAAATCACCTTCACTGTGCTTTGTGGACAAACAGAAGAGGAACTGTAATTGTAGAGGTGTTGTGTGTTTACTAGAGATGATTCCAATAGGGAGGTGTGTGTGTGTGTGTGTGTGTGTGTGTGTGTGTGTGTGTGTGTGTGTGTGTGTGTGTGTGTGTGTGTGTGTGTGTGTGTGTGTGTGTGTGTGTGTGTGTGTGTGTGTGTGTGTGTGTGTGTGTGTGTGTGTGTGTGTGTGTTTGGGGAAGCTTTGTGAGGAGTGTGAGCTCTGGAACTGTGATCCTCAAGGGCGAAGCAGCAGAAAACAAAGGCGCACAACAGTCGTGGCCTACATTCATGTTGCAGTGCTTTCAATGCCAGCAGAGCTTATTTTCATACACCATTAATTGCTTGAATAGATTGCCTGTTGAATTCTTAATATGCTATAAATTCCATGTTTGTTTTCCACAACTTGACAGGCACATTGTGCCGGGCCTTGCCCTGTAATCAGCGCTGGCCTTGGAAGAAACTCTTCTAAAATAATACAAAATAAAGTTTCGTGTTCTCCTCTCTTCAACTTTGAGCTCAGGAGCCATTGTGACCAGGTTTGTGTCTCTCCTCGTCTGTATCACGGCAGAATCTTAGCGCTCGGTGCATTAAACAGACTTTCTTTGTGCTCATCTTTGCATTTTATAAATGTAGGCGTGAAAACTGGAGAGGGTCACCAAGCAGCGTTGCCAAACAGATTATCCAGCAGCACAGTGTGGAGTTGGACAGCGGTAAAGGGACATCTCTGGGGTTGTTTTGTCTCCTCAAAGTGCACAATTACTCACTCCAGGGCTTTTACCTGTAGGAGTCAAACCCAGCTTCCAATCCATTTTAATGCATAACCAGCAGGGCTTTCCTTTCCAGCTTAATTCGTACGCAGGGACTTTGCATGTTTTAAGCTCTATGCAAATATTATTGGATTTTCCAAGGATTTGGGCGGATTTCCTGCCATGGATTTTCCTTTACAAATGTCTTTAGAAAATAAAGTGAACGTATTTTATTTAAATTCGGTTTAAGAAGGAAAACAAACATTTAGATGCTAAAAATATTGAGAAGGGATCTTCTGAAGTAGGAATTCAACTTTATATAATTTTTTTGCCAGTAATGGCATTTACTGTTCCACTTATCTTCCTAATGGAAAATGAGCTTATTGTTCATGATCACCTTATGTGACTTGGAGGTACTGGGATCAGTAGGAGCATTAAACTTGGCCCCACATATCTATGTAATGATCCCCTGCGTTGTTTTTCAGCGGCCTTGACAGACTGTGTGTGAACCCAGCCTTGAAAGGAAGCACTGACAACATCACATCCTTGAGCAAACCAAAAGGCTGTCCAGAATAATGGGCTGCTGCTGCAGTCTCGTCATCTGAGAGGGAGCTGTATTCAGGAGCAGCAGCAAGGAATACGATTGGGGGAGTTGTTTGGACATGACCATGGCGAGTCTGCGCCATCCCCTGTAGCCATGGAAAAATGACACTGGGAAGCAAAGAACAGGTAAAGTTGGCGTTCCTAAGACTGACTTTCAAAGGTGGGCCCAGGGGAGAAAGCACTTCTAAGAGACCGTCTACACTTTATTCGTCTTGGCAAAAGTCACCCCAACAGAGGCGATAATCAGAAAATGCTATGAGTGGAATTCAAGGGGCACATGTTTCTGATTAGTTCACTTGTGTACCCTTCCTGCATCTTTACAGTGGCGCACTTCAATAACGTTTTCACCAAACACGGCCATTCCTGTATTTAAAACATTCCGCTCTGGTTCCCTCTGCACACGGGCCACAGTTTTAATGACCATCCCTCACACCCCTGCTTGCTTTTTTATGTCTCTGCCCTTCATTTCTTTCATAGTTTTGTCTTTTGGTGGCTTTTCGAGCTGGGAAGTAGGGGTAGGGGGGTGGGGGGTAGGCCCTGGCCACAAGCTGAAGGCTTGATTACAGTCCTGGCAAAAGAACAGAAAGCTGAGGGGCAGAAGGGGTGGAAGGAGATGGGGAAGGGGAGGGAATGGAGGGACCTCGGGGCCTTGACTAAAAGCAGCTGTGGAGGGAGCCAGGGTGAAGGTCCTGTTTGCTCTTAAAGGGCTAATGAAGACTGACCTGAGCAGAGCTACAGTACATGTGGGAGTGCCAAATGTCAATGTTAACTAACCTGGCAAACAGCTCCACTCTTACACACTTTAATTGATAATTCTGGCTTTGTTCAGTGCTGTTGTTGCCATGGTAATAAGTACTCACCAAGGTAATGAGATCAGAGAGCACAACACTAGTAAAATAGCATCTGTCAGGAAACTACAATTCAACAAAGTTCTTCAGGTAACGTTCAATAATAGTAATAGTTGCAATAATAAGTGTCTATACCTTCCAAATAAACCCACTTTTTTCACAGTAGATGTGTTAAGTGGAAACAGCTGCTGGAAACAGAAGCCCCAAACCACCGTTGGAATATATATTTGGATTCCTAAACAGCACAAATCTTTATGAACACAGTTTTCTTTTATATTTCGACCGACTGGTCAACCACTGGGGAGAGCATGTTTTATTCTCCATATCTCAGTAAAGCAGAAACTAAACTGCCCAAAAACCAAGTAAAAACAAACAAACAATCAAAAAATGTGAGGATGTCGAATGTTGAATAAAAATACTTTTGTGTTATGTTTGTTACACAATTAAACCTTTCACCCCCAATTTCTTTAATGAAAACTGTAAACATTTTCATGTGTTTTTTTGGTGTGGACATTAAAGGACAAGCCATCAGGATAAAACGGTCAATAATTACCTTCACACCAAATTTCCCACTCCAGTGTTATACCAGCTTAGCCTGGCAAGCAATCTTGTACATGTAAATATAATCAGAGCAACAGACAACATGGCATATCCAATGCTATGTAAATGGGGCAGTCCACCATACACCATCAAAGAAGAAGACGCAGATGCATCATTTTTAAATAAATTATTTAAGTTCATCTTGTCTCAAAGAAAAGCCCAGGTCAAAATCGCCCAACGATGATGCCAAAGCGGGGCGACGGTGGCACAGGAGCTAAGGGCTTGCCCCGTAATTGGAAGGTTGCAGGTTCGAGCCCTGCTCAGTCTGTCGCTGACGTTGTGTCCTTGGGTGAGACACTTAACCCACGTTGCCTGCTGGTGGTGGTCGGAGGGAACGGTGGCGCCAGTGCTCAGCAGCCTCACCTCTGTCAGTGCGCCCCAGGGTGGCTGTGGCTACATTGCAGTTCATCCCCACCAGTGTGCGAATGTGTGTGTGAATGGGTGAATGACTGATGGTGTTGTAAAGCACCTTGAGGGGCTCCAGGACTCTAAAAGGTGCTATATCAAATGCAGGCCATTTACCATTTACCAAAGCCATTTTAAATAAGCACCATTCCATCTTTGTAGTTTTTCTCTGTTGCAGCTCTAGTGTTAGGCTGTCCAACAAGCATAGAGCGCTGTGATTAGCAAGATAGAAAACTGTTCAGGCAGTAGAAATCTGACAAACCGCAGTAGTGACAAAATATTTTGCTCCGCTGGTTGGTCTAGCCATGCTCCATTATAGCCTCGGCAAGTCTTCATTGGCCCAAACAAATTTAGGTCCAGCCAATGGCAGAGCTCGATGTTTCTAAAGAGGCATTGGGTACTACAAAAATGGCATCATCTTAGGACCGGCACTCATTTAATACAGTTTTGACATCAACTTTGGACAATTTAGACTTGGACTTATAGAAACATGAGCAGATAGATGTACTTGAAGAGCACATCACCCCCTACCAGAGTCTAACCACTTCCATTTCCTGTTTGAAAAATGAGACATAAGGAGGCGTTGCCTGGCAGACCAAGAGGGCAGAGCTGCTACACACACATAGGCTCACAGCGGCACTGACATTATATGGTACCAGCTGTTATCATAGTGCACCACTTAGCCAATAGCAATTGCAGATTTAAATTCAAACGTAGTGCAGAATGTTTACCTGAAGAGGGCGCAACACAGACAGTTTTAGGCAGAATATTTTCATTTTAACTAAGATGCACTGAAGTGCCAAATTATAGACTACAGTGTCTACAGCATGATTAGACACATCATTCTTATTTCGCCTTTCTCTGGATCCATTGATTTCCCTCTTTCCTATTAATTTTCTCTCTCCTGTTCCTTACATGTTTTTGTTGTTTTCTCCTTTTAAACATATTTTTAATCATTTTGAAATCTTTTTATACTTTAATTTTATTTTTAATTTTGTTTTTGTGAAGCGCTTCATGATTTTTATCTTGAGAGGTGCTATATATAAGATTGTCTTCTTCTTTGTCTTCTTTTTCTTCTTCATTTATATAGCTTATCAGCAAAAAAAAGTTGAACTGGGGATAACTTGCTCTTTAAGGCTTTTGAATGAATATGTTATGGTATTTGTTGCTTTAATTGGTCCAAATGCGTGCAGAGACAGCTGGAAAGCCAGCTGTAGGTTACGACCCACAACTGAGCTCTTTCTATGGATCTTCGTCAGACTAAATATTTACATTTATAGCATGACTTACCAGACTAGCACTCTACATACTAATGTATAAATGGGAAAATTGTGAACAGTAGAGCAGTCCCATACCAAGACATTCTTGGAAATTAATGCATGGATTCTTTATTCTAAGGGTTATATATCAGTAATGTTAAAAGAAGGTAAGACATTTGTTGAATAGATCTCCTGTAGGATAGACTTTTCTAGTTTTCTAAAACAGGGGCGTGTCCAGGGAGTGGCCTGGGGTAGCACATGCCACCCTTGGAATCTGATTGGCCACCCCAGGTGCCACCACACTAACTTACCTTTAAATATGCTTTTTATTGTTCACAAAAGGCTTGGGGGTAAAACAAAAAAAAGCATAACCATTGGTGCCACCCATGCACAAAGTTGTGCCTCACCTGGGTCACCCCATTTTAAAAGATCTGGACACGCCACTGTTCTAAAACTTCTAAAACTCTTCTTCTGCTGCCACTTCAGCTGTGTTCTCATTGGCGACACCCACTGTTCAAAGGGAGAACTACAATGATGTTGTGAATTACACTCATTCAGCATCGTGATTCGTACAGGCTTCAGCTGTTCATGCAACTTTAAAAAATCAGATTTTTGGTAATGTTTCTAGAAGAACAACTCTAATCTCTAGGTGTGTGATTTTAATGCACACAGTAGCTTGTTTAGTGTTGTTTATTTTCGTCCAGCTCTGCCCAATTAGCTCTAACAGAATTCCCTAACTGCTGCAAAAACATGGCAGAAAAATACAGCCAAATGCTCACAGCAGGTGACAATATTGTCACGGGAAACCTCTCGGAAACAGCGGGGAAAATAAATGATTAGCCTGCAACGGAGGAGAGATTCTAGTTTGCATTTCTTTTTATGTTATTGTGTTCAGAACAAAAGTAATTCAAAAACAAAGACTGTACTTGTTTTTTGTCCCAGTTTTAAGATGTTGATTAAATGATCAAGTTGACCTCATGTTTTGCTGAATTCATCTCCGCTTATGTAGCTGCTGAAACAAGCAACTCCACATAAATATATTGGAGCTACCTATATATTTCCATTATTAGAATATTTGTCTATTTGTCCATCCATACCTTCCTAATCAGAGTTCTGAAGAGCACATTTCTATCTCCAGCAGTCAATGTATTAGATTTAACATGCAAGTTCAGCATCAGTAGAAATGAGAAAAGAGTGAACCTGACGCATGAAAGGCTTATTTTACAAAAACACTTTGTCCCGTTCATGGCTGCAGCTGGAGTCAAAGCAGCAAACTTCAGGCCAGTCGATGCTAAATCACCAGTTAACCCGACATCGTGGATGGTGGAAGAAAGCTTGGAGGAAACCCAAGCTGGGAAATATGCCAACTCCTAACAGAAAGGCCAACAACCAAGATCTGAACCATAGAAATCCCTGCTTTGATGTGACATTTCCAATTTCTATAGTGTAATTTTTAGCCCTTGTGATGCCAACTGTGTTTTTACAATTTTAAGATTTAACCTTTTAATTGTGTTGTCCTTCTAAATATGTCCGAAGGGTACCGGACCTTAAACACCTCCCCAACCTGCAGGGTCTGGTTTGTTACACGTTACCAAAAATACAAACATAAATGGCAGGAAGGGTTAGAAACCAGGAGGTTTTATTCGCTCTGTGTTCTGGTTCGTACACGGCAGCAGTCAGAATCAGCTCCTTCCTAAAAGCTGTTGATTGTAGTCTTTGTTTTTTTACAAAACCAACCAGTTACAATTAAATATGAGGATTAAACCATTAGGCAACAAAAGAGGGTTGCAGTAGTACAATCTGTCATGAGACTGTGTTGATGCGAGACTCCTGGCAGGCGGTACCACTGCATTAGCAGACACCATAATCCCTGTGCTTTATCACACCTGATTGGTTGCATGCTGCATGACATCAACACAATTATGGGGAAAAGAAAAAAAATAAAAAGAAAGAAATGGCTCTGAGATGGAATCATCTTTAAACACAAAGCCAGTGTGTGTGAGAATGACACTTCAATAGTATTAAATAGGAGCCAATTGGGAGCCAATAAATTTGACTAGATCTAGAAAGAATTATAAATATTTTTATGTAAAAACAAATAAATATATCATTACACATTTAATAGAGAAAATCCGCTCAGGTGACAGTAAAATCAAACACCGTAAGAAAACCAAAAATTCTGGATGAATACAGGAAACGAACATTGGAGCAAATAACTTATGATGCATCATTTGCAGAAAGCTTTGCTTTTGAACTCATACAAGTAAATGACGAGAGTCGTATTCCATGTGAATGGTTGCTTTATTTTTTTGTTTCAGCAACTAATTGGATACGATCAATTTCAAGGATTTTGTCTGTAGATTAAAAAGGAATGCAGTGGAACGATTTATTAGTTCAAAGTTCAAAGCAGATACACCAAAAGTACAAAACAAAGCGCCAAAAGATCCCACAATTACAGATTAGGTGAAAGGACATGTCATAAACTTCACTCCAGGAAACCGTTGGCCACATCGGAGAGGACTTGGTAAAACTAGGAGGAATAGGTGATTACAGCAATAAACTGACATCTGGGTGAAAGACTTCTCTCGCTAAGCCCTGGTTCACATGGAAAGATTGTATGCACATTTTTGATCCACTTACTACCCTTTCTGACAATCTTAAGAATGTGTCTGATTGTCCAAAGATAATCCTGCCATTTGTGGTATGTTAAGAGTGATTTGTTTTGCTTAGAAGCACATTGGTGGCAGCTTTGATCACATACTGAGGATATGCAACATGTTGCGTTGTCTTAGCCCAGAATCACAAGGTATGCCCCAAGGACAAATGAGCATGTAGCCTGTTGAATGTGGCGTTGTTAGCCAATTAGAAAGTGATCTTGAGAGGTTTTGTGAGATTTCTTGTCTAAAAAAGATAAAATCAGTTCACGTGTTTAGACTTTGCTGAGTGGCTGGACACTGTATGACTAAAACTGGTATATTTATGTTTTTTATTGCGACATACGGAGTCTCATGTTCTGAAAATTGTCGGACATTTTTTGAACCCTGCAGTGTGACCTGGGCATGGACGTAATTTTCGGGGGGGACAGGGGGGACATGAACCCCCCACTTTTTACAAAGTCAAGTTTTGACCCCCGCACCTTTTACCATCCAAAAACAATATTGCGCTATATTAAATTGACACTGGTTGAGCTCTGGGTCCAAGCGGAAAACAACCATTTGTGTTGAAACCTGTTTCCCATTAGAGCATTCTGTAAATACCCCCCCCCCCCCCCCCCCACTTCTAAAGTGAAAATTGCGTCCATGGACCTGGGCCTAAGGTTGATCTTTCTAATCAAAGCTCTGGCCTTGGTTTCTAGTAGTTCATCACAAGTCTTCTTTTTCTTCTGCGTTAGCACAGAAAGCTCCGGTATTGGGACTCCACTGATGACGTCTATAATGTGAAGATACTTAGAATTGATTTAGCACACATCAACCATCCTGGGTCTCCTTTGCAGTGTAGACGACAGAAAGTAACTAAACATTCCACACACACAAACCAAAGATCCTAAATAGAGAGACTTCAATTAGAAGATCAAACACCAAAATCCAACACCACGGTAGAAAGTCTAAACTTGGTAATGTGGATCTGACCAATCCAAACAGATTTGATGGCTCCTTTGAAGTTTGAAAGCAACATAAGGTTCTGCTTTGACAAGATAAACACACAAAGCATGCCACCGTCGGTTTTAACAGTGTGGTGACTCAAAGCTGATGTATAAAAGCTGTGTAAAAGTAATATTAGCATTAAACCAATTTACACTGGTAAACGTCTTTGCCCAAACAAAATCTGTGAAATGAAGTCAGTGAACATAGGCGTAATTGACACTAGTGGTAGTCAAACATCTAAATGAAATCCAGCCTTTATTAAAACAATACTAATCATCTGGTCTTTAATCTTAGAAGCGAACATCCAAATCTAAAGAAGATTGAAAACTTGAGCTACTCCGCAGAAGCCAGTGAATCTGCCCGCCAAGTGAGTTGATGTTGTCTTTTCATGAAGTTTTTATGCATTCAAAGCTGATAAGAGAAAAATGATGATGAGCTGGAAGTGAGAGCGCTGCCAGAATCATAATATATTCGAAATAATGGCAGAGAGAAAGAGCTCCCTAATGGCACTGTTCAGGAGGCGAGCACTGTAAAGAACTGCGACGGGGCTGACTTGTGCAATGGATTTACTAGCCAGCAACACCCACTCCTTTCCTCACTGTCTTAGAGGGGGTGGTTCCTACACGGACTACACACATTGCGCTCCTAGTATAGTTTTCTCACACACTCCCACAAACCGTCTGTTAACATTTAGGAGAGGGGCTCCAGAGAGGATCTAGATTTGTGGAGCCAGTGGATCTGATGTGAAGGAGACGATCTCAATGGTCAAAGCTTTATCACGCGATAGGAATCCATCTTTCAGTTGAAGGCGTTGTCATCTAAACTTAAAGAGCACAACTACGAAGGATCCACCCTTTGCCCCCTGTGAGTAAGGGTGCTTTAATAAAGGGACATGTCATCCAAAGCAGGCGGGGGTCCGTTCTTCTGGTTCTGATCGACAGCTGGATTAAAGTCAGAGAGGCCGTCCCTCAAAAGGTCGAGCAGGCACACCGTGAGGATTTCTCTCTGCGGCGACACACATTCTGCATGAAATGCCTTTGTTTTCTAACGGGACTTTAATGCGAAGATCACATGTTGTTGTTTGAGAATTTTGAAACGCATTCATAAGCATCCCTCTTGAATGTGAATCATCTCATTACCAGGCATTCTCACACTGAGATAATGTGAAGCATAATGTGTTTTATATCATCATGGTATGAAACGGGGCCAGCAGTGCACTGTGTAAAATCCCCTTCAGTGGCATTATTTTGGTCGTCAGAAGCATAAATTTGGATGTGAGGAACATCAAAGCCCCCCATATAAATGCCTTTCTCTTCATGTTGTCATCCTATCTTTGAATCACTCCCCCTCCCCCCCTAGGGCCATGGTTATTTACATTTTCAAATCTGCATTTTTCATATAGATCTGTCTGCCTCTGATTTTAATATCAGTGATGTTTCCCACGACACCTTTTGTTTTATTATGCATTATGAATTTCTTCCCCTCTCACTCCTCCCTTTTCCTCTCCTTCCCTCTCTCTGTCTCGCCTCCATCTTTTTTCTAATCCCTATCCCCCACACTAGGCTTATGAGTCCCAGTGTTTTATCATGGGGAGAGAGATTTATCATTTCAATCTCATTTCAATAAATAAAATAATCTCTCTTCTCCTGTACGTGACAGCAGCTAATAGTATTTTGTTATCGTGGAGTGAAACTTTGGAGACTTGGGGCTCTGGCTGGAATGCTTTGCATTCACTCGTCTGCACTGAGAGGAATACTTATCCCTTTGTAAACCCATGCACATTTAAAGTAGCGCGTCTTCTCGATTAAGCGGAAGTGTTTAGTTAAAAAGCGTTTCATTTGATGATCTTCTGCAAAATGCCCGTTACATCGAGTGTTTGTCTGCGGCTACGTTGTCACTCAGAGGTTAAGCCTTAACATCGTGTCGGATGCCGGGTTATTAAACGAATAGCGCACTTATTGGTTTGTTACCCTGCATTTCACTTGCAATACAGGAAGCCTCTTGTAGGGATTGCATCCCCTTAAAAGCTACTGGGCCGCACTCGTGTGTGCTTTTTATCTTTCAGCCAGGATATGTTCTTAAAGCACGGTCTGTCAGATCCGCCTGCACCGCGGTGTGTGGAAGAACAAGAGCAGCCATCAAGACGACAGTTTTATTTTAATTGCTATCTCCCTTTCCTCCTGGTCCTTCATTTTCCCTTACCCCTGGAGCAAATCAACAGAAAAAATGTAAAAGGACTGACAGCAAAACAATTGCGTTTCAAATTGAACTCCCTGCAGAGTGTGTTCACTTCCTTAACCTGACATCCCTCCCTTCCCCACACATGGCAGAGGAGAAGGCAACCACACTAAAGCTGGAGAGGTGGGGTGGAGGGAGAGGGGGGGGGGAGACCGTCCTTTTGAATATGTGTTTTCTGTTTATCATTAGCTGACTGGGTGCTTCATCATTCGGCGAAAATCCCTATCTGCTGAACATAAGGCCGAGAGACAGCGGGGAATCAATCTTTTGTGCTTGGGCAGATAAACACAGGACGCAATCAGGGGGAGACGGAGCGACGGAGCAGGCCGCGGGACTCACGCCGCCGGTGATGGATGGCGGAAGTGAAAGTGTCAGGATGGCATTATGCAAATGGGGGAGGCATCCGAGCATCGCCCCGGTGATTATGGGAGATGGGAGAGCAGCCTGTGGTCCCCCTGGCACCAAGGCAGCCATTTTGGGGGGCTCGTTGTCTCCTGCTGGAGCTGAGGGGGAGGGGGGGGAGGGGGGGTTAAAGGGGAAGAGGAGGTGTGGATAGAGAGGTGGACTTGGGGGTAGAAAGAGAAGGAGGAGATGAAGGAGGAGAGGGGAGGGAAGAACGTGTCATGGTATCATTCCCTCACATGCACCACCACCTCACCCCCCCCCCCCCCCCCCCCGGCCATTATCCTAAAAAAAATAGGGGGAGGAATAAGTCTATAAGCAGAGTGAGAGGCATCTGTGTCATTTACTGAAACAAATGATCAGCCTTCTCTTTCTGTGGGGTTTGAATGAGGAGGGTGAGGCGGGCGAGTGATAGAGATAGAACACTGATGGAACAATCATGAATAATGAACTTGAACTGGACAGAAATAAGAGCTGGTTGGGGTGATTGCGACAGCTGCTGTTTTTTTTTGTTTTTTTTTTTTACTGAGAGGGCAAGAAGAAGCGACTGCAGCATCTCTCAGAGGCCAACGTGACCCCTGGGTACAATGGCATCCATCCTGACTGTGTCACTTTGACAGACATACACACACACACTCACACACCGATCTCAATGACAAGCAAGCAGGACACACACTTTCACGGTAATGACCAAGGATGCTGCTTGTATTCAAATGAGGGCTGAAGTGAGAGCAAGGCAGATACTTCAGGGAGCGGCCCGACCCAGAGGGGAGATCCAGTTACAGTCCCTGCTGTGCCATTACAGTAAGATTGGATGAAGATGGAAACATGGAAAATATGATGGTGTGTGTGAGAGGATGAGGACGGCGCAAGGAGAGTGATGATGTATGCGTGCGAGCCTGTGCACGTGTGTTCGGGAGTGATGTGGAATTAGCACCTCTGCAGGCAAATGAGGCCATTTTGCTTCTGTTGACACAAGAGCAACAATGTGAGTGTTTTCCAACGTGAAGGAACAGGAGGATGGTGTGAACGTTCACAGAGTCGTCGTTTCTCCATTTCATCACTTCTCAGTCCTTAAGAATCTGAAACGCTCAACTCCTTTCTGCTCTGGAAGTCACATCAAGTCCACGTCCTTAGTGAGACGAAGCAGGCTGAGGTGCCCGTCCTCCACCTCTAACTTAACCACTCGCCACAACACGCAGACAATACCACTCCGTTCTGCCTGATTGGATCCATTTGCATTGGACACCTCCTCTGCATATTGATTGATGGGTTTAATCAGCGAATCAGGGGGAGCGCTCAGACATCAATCTCTGTCAGGCCTCTACCTTTTTTCCGAGCCTGTGATTCCCTGCTAGGACTCATCAAGGAAAGCAAGTTCAGACAGAAAGAATGAGGGAGGGAGCAGGAACAGAGGCAAAAAGAGAGGCTTGTGATAGGACAATGACTTTAAAAGGGAAAAAAAACTTTGATTTCTCTTACTGGTCCTTGTGAAAATAGATCAGGTGGAGAAAGGACGGCTCACTGTGTGAATCCATGGGGAGATTTAAAATGAAATAGCAAGCAGACAGATTTATACAGGTAATGTGGCCAGTAATACAGAAAATGTATGCACTAGGCATGAAAAAGGACTTTAAATGGTTCTGATGTGGTGTTTTAAAGCAGTAGGTGTCAAACTTTTCTGCTTTGGACAAACAAAATGAAAGTCTCGGACAAGTAAGATCAAGTTTGGTTGGTGGGGCCTGGAAATCTTTAGGAAATGTAGAATGATGTGAATATGATTCAGAGAGCTGCAACATAAAATGATTTTCAATACATCTTGATGCATTCTTCACCTCATGATAGGGAGCCTAAAGCTTGGTTTATGCTTGACGCATTTACTTTCCGCTTGGTGATGCGGCTCGCGGATGGAACGCGCTTCACAACTTGCAGCGTTTATGGTTCATAGGGCTTGTCTCTGCGGTGAGCCAATATTCTCCCAAACTGTAGGGGGCAGCATGGAGCTCTACGGCATGCATCCAACACTACACCATAGTAGAAGTAGAAATTACTGTTTACAACATGGCATTCCAGGATTTTTTTAACAGTGTCCTCGTCTTTTCCGACAGTGCGAGCTATTTCTCTCCAAGAATTATTAACAACATGTTGATCACGGTGATCTTTGAGAGCTGAATCATACAAATGTCTGTATTTACGAACCTCTGCCATACTAGTTCTTGCCAGTCTGCCATGTTTTTCCACGTCCGACCGTCCGTGTGGTTAGAAAATTTCCTAGGTGCGCGGTGCGGACAGTTTGGGCCGTGCGGAGGCGCAGTGGAGGGGCGTGGTTGTTAAAATGACACAATTTTGCCGCGCGGAGCCGTGAGAACCTTGCGGACACATCAAGCATAAACCAAGCTTAAGTCACGCCCATCTACTTCCGGCCCATGGGTCCCCAGAAATACCAATAAATGAATGGAAGTCAATGAGGCTATAAAAGCTATTTTCTGATCCTGTTTGATACGAGCCATGGATTTCACATACAATGTCTGTTTGTAAAAAAAAGCGATTATTTTCAAATGGCGGCAAAAGTTACTTTAGGTTTTGGTTGAAAAGACGTATAGGACTACACATGTTCGTCTCACCATACTGACGTCATTGAACCAGACAGGAAGAACCGGGGGAAATTGCTTTGAATCCTTCTTCTGGGACAACAGCACGAGCAGTAAAGGTGGAGAAAGCCACTTTGCATTTTGTCATGTGGTAAGTAGCAGCTACGCTGGGGGGAGAAGAGGTACTCCAGTCATGCCTCATATGTGACATCTGATTAGTCATTTTATTTATGAACTTTTACAAGCTAACAAATCTCAAACTACATGACGGACAGTTGAATCTCACATCATAACTTTTCGTTTAAATTGAAATACAACAATTGTGTGATTCATGGCGTAAGGCAAAGCAGATTGGAAAATATATATTATAGCCCCGTTCTCTTGCATTAATTTTTCTTTGTTCCAGGGGCCCATGAGCCAACAGGAAGGGGAGGAGACAGGCTCCCTATGGGGCTACTTGGTACCTGAATTATTTACTTTCAATGTTGTTTTGTTTTAAACAAGGCAATGAAAAACTGTCCTTGTCTCATCTTCTATCCGGTCCATTGGATCAACCCTAGCAGAGAAGCTCAAACTGGCCTCTCCTCAGCCACTTCCTCCAGCTCCTTAGGTGACATCCTAAGGTGTTCCCAGGTCACCCCACTCTGTAATACCTCAGGCAAAAAAATCGTACATGGTATTATAAAATAGGCAAATGGGACTCAAACAAAAGACAGAAAGTATTCGATGTTTATTCATTTAGCGATTTACATTCATTGCAGCATAGTTACGTCTCAGTATGGTTTTAAATATAAGCAGAAGGCCAGCTCATACACACAGACAAAACCTTGTTCACGTTATGAAATCACAATAAACGTCTGTTTTATAATAAACTTCAAGCTTAAATGAACTCTTTCAAGGAAAGAACATGGTGAATTCATGGAAGTAGTATTAAACCGTAAATAGAGATTTACCATTGTTATAATCTTGAGCGTTGTGTGTATCTGAGTGTTAATATTGCCTGATTCACTGAACTAAAGCTGCAGAGATGCACTAGTTCACAAGCATGTGTGTGCTGCATACAGGAGCACGTAATCGGTCACTCTTTTTTCATGCAGGCTGAGCATGAAAATAGTCTCCTACCACCTATCTCCTGCTTTAGCTTCTGATAGAAAATATACGGTGAAACTCTAGGATTACTTACAGATCCACATCACACTGTCACTTAACATTCATGGACTCACCCATCTTGACTCACGAGGGGAAGTCTGTTGTTGGTTTAGTGTCCGGGAAACAGTAGAAAACGTCTCAGCTAGCAGAAGCTAACCGTCACCGTTAGCATCTCCAACACTTGTGATATTTCTGGAGATAAAGCATCAATGTTGAAGAGCAAACAAAGTCAGAGGCAGAGCCACGTTGCTGTTAGCCATTCCAGGGCGAGATGTCTGTATATCAGGTTATAAGAATCCAAATCCTGCCGTGTTCTGCCACTTTCTCCTTCTGTTGACTTTTACATCCTCAGACAGACGCATGGGAGTTGTTTCCCCCACCCCCCACCCGGAGTACGACTTACAAGGCATTCATTCCTACTAGAAACCACTGCAAATGTATTAAAAATATGAGTAACTTTAACATCATCTCTCACCTTTGGTCTTCGATAAGTAATTGAGCTTGTTTTAAATAAAAGGTTTAAGGATTTTCAATCATTTATGTCATGCTGTGCTGCATCAAACGTCTTTCTGAATACCCATACATGCTAAATAGCGCTAATGGACCATTTGAAATCAGTTTTGTCAATTGGTTGCATCTTATTTTATTCATTAAAGACTGTTTTCCCTCTTTGTAACAGTTGAGGCAGAGCATGCCATTGGCAATCATCATCTTCTGAAAATGTCCGTCTTGGCATTTTAGTAAGTTTATACAATTAATCAAATAGCTGTTTTATTTGAACTTAGGCTCCTATTAACCACACAAACAACATAATAAACAAAAAATTATTGTTGCAAGCGTGTTTTTACTTTGGCACGTCTTCCAAAAGACATAAACGATAACCTACTCCGAAGGCTAAACTCTTAAGCATCTCGTGTAGGTGTTTTAAAAAGTCTGTTCAAGAATGAAGGAAACACTAAAACATGCCTACATTGTTTTTTATTATGACTCCAAACCTTTCTGTGATGCAGTGTCTAATGATATTTCAACACTCTTGGACAGCGGAGCTTTTGTAGCAGCTTTTCACTGCAGTCTGCAGTCACCTAAAAATGAAAACTTTTAGGTTTCACATAATAAGAAATTATCTTTTAATAAAGCAAAGCCAATTTGTGATAAAAGCATTCCAAAGTGATTCAAAACTGGTGAAGTGAGCACACAGAGCATAAACAATCTCCATTTGCCCCTTAACTCAATTATTTAATTGATTTGCTGATTTTATGTGAAGAGAAATACCTATTAGTGTTCCCAAGTAAATACATAGAAATGGTGAGTAACTGTGATCTTAAACGTGGGCCAAAGTAATTGTGATTCTGATTTCATCCACCCATCCATCTATCCATTCTCCTTTGCTTACCTGGGATTGGGTCGCAGGGGCAGCAGCCTGAGGAGGGAGGCCCAGACTTCCCTCTCCCCAGCCACTTGGACCAGTTGGGAGATTCGGGGGAAATCCCAAGGCGTTCCCTGGCCATCCGAGAGACGTGGTCCCTCCAGCATGTCCTGGGTCTTCCTTTGGGTCTCCTCCTGGAAAACCTCACAGGGAGGCGTCCAGGAGGCATCCTAACTACAAGCCTGAACCACCTCAACTCGATACTCTCGATGTGAAGGAGAAGCGGATCTACTCATAGCTCCTCCCAGATGACTGAGCTTCTCACCCTATCTCTAAGGGAGAGCCCAGCCACCTTGCGGAGAAAACCCATTTTGGCAGCTTGTATCCACAATCTCATTCAGTCACTACCCAAAGCTCGTGACTATAGATGAAGGTTGGAATGCAGATTGACTGATGTGTAAACTCCTCCACTTTGGGCAGGACCTCGTCCCTGACCTGGAGAAGTCATTCTACCCTATTCCGACTCAAGACCATAGTCTCAGATTTAGAGGAGCTGATTTCATCCCAGCTGCTTCACACTTGGCTGTGAACCGCTCCAGTGAAAGCCAGAGATCACACTGATGAAGCCAACAGGACCACATCATCTGCTAAATGCAGATACCTGATCCTCAGGCCACAAAAACAGATCCCCTCAACACTCTGGCTGCACCAAGAAATCCTGTCCATAAATGTTATGAACAGAATCAGTAACAAAGGGCAGCCCTGGCAAAGTCCAACTCTCACTGGAAATATGCCTAACTTACTGACAGCAAAGCAAACCAAGCTCTGACACCACTCATGCTGGGGCCTAACAGCCCGTATCAGAGTCCCTGGTACTCCATTGTGCTGAAGGTCTCCGCACAGAGCCTCCCAAGGCATTCAGTCGAACACCTTCTCCAGATCCACAAAACACAAGTAGATTGGTTGGGCAAACTCCCACCTCAGTGACCTCAGCACCAGAGATTAGAGAGCCCAACCCTAAGTCCTCAGACTCTGCTTCCTCACTAAAAGATATGCCAGTGGGATTGAGGAGGTCTTCAAAAAACTCCATCCACCAATCTACAATGTCCCAACTCGAGGTCAGCACCACACCATCCCCCAACAGTGTTGGTAGTGCACTGCTTTCCCTTCCTGAGGTGCCAGATGGTGGACCAGGATCTTTTCAAAGCCGTACAAAAGTCTTGCTCCATGGTCTCTCCAAACTCTTCCCGTGCCCGTTTTTACCCCCTGAGCCTCATTTTGCGTGGACTGCTGGTACCTGTCATCTGTCTCTGGAGTCCCACTGACCAAAAAGACCCAATAAGACTCTTTCTTCAATTTGACCGCATCTCTAATCGCAGGGCTCCGCCAGCGAGTTTGGGGGTTGCTACCACAATAGGCACGATGGCCCTGCGGCCGTAGCTGCGGTCGGCCGCCTTGACAATGGAAGAGCGGAACAAAGTCCGTTCGGACTCAGTGTCCCCCGCCTCACGCTAAAAGTTTTGGAAATTCTGTCAGAGGTGGGATTGAAGCTCCTTCTGACAGAAGATTCTGCCAGACGCTCCCAGCAGACCTTTACAATATGTTTGAGTCTGTCAGGTCCACCATCGGAGCCAACCCACCACCAGGTAGTGATCAGTTGACAGATCCGCCCTCTTCATTCGAGTGTCCAAGACATGCAGCCACAGGTCAGATGAAACAACTACCAAGTCAATCATCAAACTGCGGCCTAAGGTATCCTGGTGCCAAGGGCCCACGTGGACACTTTAATGCTTGAACATGGTGTTCATTATGGACAATCCATGATGAGCACAGAAGTCCAGTAACAAAACACTCGGATTCATATCAGGGGGCCTCTCCTCCCAACCACACTCGTCCAGGTCTCGCTGTCATTGTCCACGTAAGCGTTAAAGTTCCCCAGCAGAACGAGGGCATCATCAGAAGGAGCGCTCTCCAGCAGCCCTTCCAAGGACTTCAAAAAGATTCTGATTTCTTTTGACATAATCGATCAGCTCAACGTAACAGTGTGGTCCGCCACCAAACTTTGCCATACAATCATTTTCAATCCTGCTACTTGCATTCTAATGCATTAAATAATTAAAATCAGTATTTTTAACCACAGGTTGAAGGTGAAAGCCCTTGTTCCATATCCTCCGCTCATGTGCAACTTCCAAACTTTTCCGTGTGGAAGTGAGAACAGATGACAAAACAGTTATCTAATTGGAAAAGCCAGCAGAGTCTTTACGAGTCGTACTCTTCCTGTCTAATTTCACAGGTCCTACAACAGGTGTAGCTGTCACAATCACAGGATCAATATAAAGGCTTGGAAAGCAGCCCGTTCGCTCCTCTACGAGCTGTTTGTGCGCACAAAGCCGTGTGTGCTTCTTTGCCTTGCACAACCGTATATATAGAAAGTGTTAATTGAGTTGTGATTGCCATTGTGTGTCTCATCAGGGGGATGAACAAGACCCCCCTTCACCCTTCCCATGTCAGTGTGAGTGTACCTGCGACACGTCGAGCTGACAGACGTTTCGTTTCCTTCTCACTCGATAATTACTGTAATACAAATTAAATTAAAAGTAAGCAGCTCAAAAGGAAGGAGGAATTAAAACGTGAATAAAAACAGCGATCTGAGAATACATATTTTTACAGATGTGGATTATTTGCCTGACTTTTTCTAATTCCTGTGTCACAGGAGCAGCGTTTTGTTAACTTTTGACTCTTGCTTCCAAAGGTTAAAAAAAATCCACTAGCTAACAGAAATACTAAAAATCACAGAATAAAAGACTTCTTGTTTTTTTTTGTGAACAAACACGGCTTAACGGTGACCAGCGAAGTGTCACAGAACAGCGTCACACGCGACGAGTAAAACACGTTAAATGAAATTGTTCCTTTTGTATTTCACTCAGGAAAAGAGTATTTTTTATATATCTCCTATTAAACTCAATTACTTCCTGCATGAACTTGGCCTTGATGGAAAAGGGCCCCATAATTCAGTTCTCGAGTTTGAGGCAGAGAAAAAAAATATTGCAACATACTCGTTTTTTGGAGGAAGAAACTTTTAATACCCACAGCTCTTAATGACAGCACAGCAATTAGAGTGGCTGCATTTTTTTTTTGCTCTAGCCGCGAGTCAAAGGAAAACAAATAAAGCAGCTCGATTTAGAAACCTTATTAGACTTTGAGTCCCTGAGCAATTAAAGTATTACAGCTGAAGTGCTTCTGTGAACCCACCGATGGAAAGCATTTATAGGTGGTCTCTACTTTACTGGTGGTCTGTTACTGGGCTTTTTTCTCTCTCTCGCTTATTTGTGGCATTTAGGGCTGCAGACGCTCGAGTGTTTACATGTAAGTATGTTGTGAAAAGGTATTGGACAATGAAAGCTCTTGAAATTTCAGTTTCTTTCAAGGATAAATCATACAAACTTTTATATCCTCCGCTTGCTTTTCATTCGACAAAAAAAAAATACAGCAAAAACATCTCGATTCATGTCACAGATTTTAAACTAACTAATTATTTAGGACTTAATTCCGACAGGAAAATGATTAAAATGAAACACATCTCATCTGTGCCGTCGTTTATTCCTTAATCTTCTCGCCGCAGCGTTTGCCCCACGCAGTGTCTGAATTAGCTTGGCTGTGATGATGCCCTTTGCAATGCAATCTCTCCAATTTGATGCCTTATCAAATTACTAACCCAGAAGAAATTAATGGTATCATCTATGTCAAGGCATTGATGTAGTTTCACTTAGCCCGAAACACTAAGGTCCTAATTGAAAGATTAGATTCCTTTAGATTTTCTATCCATCTTTATACTAATTACTATTGAAGAGGAAAAGCGGCTGCCCTTCATGTCAATTTAACAAATAAAACCAGGTAAAGATTAAACAAAAAAGATGTTTCGGTCGCACAAAATTCAATAATACATTAATGTAATTGGCTGTAATTGGAGAAGAAGTGCTCTGCAGACAGGCGGAATTTCATTCTCTTAGATACATTTTATTTTAATGGCCTGTGATGTATTTTGGAAATGCTGCAGCTTGGTACTGATAGACTGAAAAGCTGGAGTGCCACTAGGGGGGGTGGTGATGCTTTTTGGGGCCGAGCGAGCACATGGCTTGCATTGAAAATACCTTTTCTCTAATTCACACACACACACACACACACACACACACACACACACACACACACACACACGGAGAGAGGAAGAGAGAAACGCACAGTTTAGAGAGACAAGGAGGGTGTTACAGCAGAGAGTGAAGAGGAGGGAAGAAATTGTGATCATGTGACACGCTGTTTTACTCCTCACACTTGTGTGGAGCCTCACCCTCAGCCTGTTAATATCATAATCCCCCCACCCCCACCCCGTCTGAGATGACCTCCTCCACTTGGACCACTCCTGACACCTTCAGTTCGGCCACCTCTGCCCCGGTCCCTCCCCTCTGACCACTCAACGAGCCCCCACCCCCACCCCCCTCCATCGTAATTGACTAATGACCCCATATCAATATTTGACTGTGGTCACAGGCTTTCAGTACGGTTGTAATTTAAAGTGGATTAGTGTTCGCCTCAGCACGTTTCTTTTGGCAGCCAGCCAGTGGGACGAGCTTTGATAACAGGTTCCCTCTTGCGTGAGTGTGTTTCCAGAGTAAATGTGTGTGTGTGTGTGTGTGTGTGTGTGTGTGTGTGTGTGTGTGTGTGTGTGTGTGTGTGTGGGTTGATGTGAACTATATAAGCTGCCCATTGCCCCACGGGACATAGACACTAAAGCAACAAAAACTCTGCAGTGTTTCCTGATGGGGAGATGGGGAAAAACACACGCGCACACACACACACACACACACACACACACACACACACACACACACACACACACACACACACACACACACACACACACACACACACACACACATATTTACAGTCACAGGTTGACTAACCAAGTGCCTGAGCCTGTTCTTGAGAAATGCATGGGTCCCAGCCCAAGTACTTTTTGTGTCTCTCAGTGTTCTGCACTGCAAAAAAATCAGCTAAATTAGAGGAGTAAAGCAGACATTTAGCTTTAATTTCATGAGTTGTTTTAATTATTTATGTAGTTTGGGTGTAAAGGACACTAGTGTTTAGTTTTTATTGCAAAGGCAGCCTTTAAAAGTCAGACTTTGGCTGATAATAGAACAGAGAATTTAAGTGAATTCTTACTTGATTTAACGACCTAAACCCCGTTAAGATTTACAGACTTTTCCTGTCTTGTGTGTCTGCAGAGCTGGTCCAGACTTGTCGGGATGCACCGTCTGCCTCTCTGCTGCGCTAAACAAACCGTGCAGCAGAACTATGGCAGAGCTGAGACACACAGACAAGACGAACGGAGAAAAAAAAGACTCCGACTGTGTCTTACCTTGTCCCTGCTCTCTGTATGCAGAGCGCGCAGGCGGTGTTTATCTCACTTGGCTGGTGGAATGTTTGTGTAACCGAACGCTGAGCTGATCAAGTTGAAATCACGGAAGGATAATTAAAACATGTTGATCCCCTCAGTCATGGGAAAAGGGGGCAGATTTATTAATGATACACTTACCATGTTCATGGACCGCACGCATAGCTGAGAAGTAGCAATATCGCTGGAATTCATTGGTTGGATTGTCATTTACCTGCAGGCCCCGTGCCGGGGTGAGTGGTCTTTCATGTAAATGAATTTGTCTGGAGAATGAGAGAAATGAGTTACAGAGGGAGGAGTGTGAGATAGAATTAATAGCTTCAGGTCATTGGGGATAATGATTCCTTCATGGACCGAGTCAAAGTCGAACGGCCTGGGCATCTCCTCTGGTTCTTTGAAGGAGGAATGAGTGAGAGGGTGAACATTACACGGAGCAGGGAGGGCATTTGCTGAATATGTAAATGCATTTGGTTTTATGACAGGGTCTACATGCCGGTAACGCTTCCAAATGACCCACTTTGTATTCACGCAATGCAAATTTGCAAGTGCGTCGTTAGATCTCGTTGACTGAGCGCTGCTCCCATATGTTCGACACGAGAACATATAATTTGCACGTGGTATGAAAATATTGTGACATCCAGGGTTGAAAACATTTCTTTTTCGCAAGTTTCTCTGGTCAAGTTCAGCCCAGTTAAATGTGTTTTTTTTTTCCCACCAAGTCGAAGCTGGAACTTGCCAAACAGACGTGCAGGACCCCTCTGGCGCTAACTGTAAACTCACGCGGATAAAGGGTGCAGGTGTTTCGTAGGCTGCGTCAAAAGCTACCGGTCAATGTCTTTGCACGTCTTTTGTGAAGTAAGCCACCATGGACATGTGAGCATAAAAGGCGCACCTCACAACCCCCCTCCCCGTGTTTTAAAAGAGCCCTGTGGGGGTGTGAGCAAGAGGGAGCAAGCAGAAGACAAGGAGAGCGGGCCCGGGCCGAGGCCTAATGGTGGGAACAGTGCGGAGGTGAAGCCTCCTTTGTGTTTGTCTCAGAGAAAGGAGACTTTAGAGAGGCAGCGTGCGTTTTTGTTCCACGGAGGGCCGTCCAAGCTGCAGGCCATGCATGTACTGGGCTGTGTTGTTCTGGTGAGGGGGGTTAGGAGTGTGGACACAGGCAAAAAGGACAGAGTTACTTGCTCCAGGGGAGAAATATGCTGTTGCAAGAATGTTGGAAGGAGAACGACGTATCATCTGTCTATGAGGAGGGAGAAGAAAGAGGGGGCAATAGAAAGAAACAGATGGACCGGGGGTAGAAAGTGAGACTGAGAAAAAGAGAGAAAGAAAGGTGTGAAGGTGCTTTATGGGACGCTTAGTGGCTCATGTATCCGAGCTGCTGTCATTTCAGGACGTCCATTGTTGATGGCTGAACACTTCTTTAATTCTGAGAGGTTGTCTAGAAAATGTTTCATTTCTAGTCAGTGGAATAACCAGAAAAGAGATTCAGCTGCTTAGTCTACGGTTCTGAGTGACTGAGAGCGTCAGACTGAACTCTGTGTGCTCCCTGACCTGTCTGACCCTTCCAGCAGCTCCACTTCCACAGACCAGCTCTGACTGATGGGACTCCAGGAACCTGTTAAGGCAGACGGTGAACGAAAATCGGCTATTCTGTCACTGACACCTCATCCTTACAGGAAATGTGTGTGTGTGTGTGTGTGTGTGTGTGTGTGTGTGTGTGTGTGTGTGTGTGTGTGTGTGTGTGTGTGTGTGTGTGTGTGTGTGTGTGTGTGTGTGTGTGTGTGTGTGTGTGTGTGTGTGTGTGTGTGTGTGTGGCTCATTCTCACCATCCGCTGCATCAGCTAAAAGATTTTAGATCCTCTAAGCAGAAGTTTAACACATTTATTTATTTCATATCTAAACAAATGTTTATGTATGCTGTTAGTTACAACTTGGAATCAAAGTGTGTTTGCAACATTTGTGCAACTTGCATTAAAATTTGCAAGATTGTGTCTCAAATTGTTCAGT